>NW_027481748.1:0-265460 GCF_050403365.1 Sporobolomyces koalae
GGGGAGTGTGCCATCGGAAGTAGGCCCCTGCTTGCCCGCGGATTGCCCGGTGTTGGCCACGCGATGTAGCCTAGGTGGCTAGCCGAGGCCGGGCAAGTCACTGGCTACAAACGCAGTTTCCCCAGTGTGACCTCGCAGGGGCCAGTGAGCCCCACACATCCTCATTTCGCACGTGTTCTGTAGACCGCAAGATGTACGGCAGCTCAGCAGACACCAGCGAATCGAGACGTCGCTTCAGCACCATCACTTCCGAAGTTGTGCCTGGACACGAGCAAGTCGCGAGCAACCTGTTCGCGGAGCCGGATGATGCAGTGTTCCAGAGCCAACGCTCGCGGGACCTCTGTAGGACCAGAAGAATCGCGCGCCAAATTCAAGAGCAAGCCCTGCGCGAAGAGCTCGAGGCTGTTGAGGCTAGGCGTAGCCAGCTCGAAAGATTGGAGCGAGAGGCACGGGCACGGCAGGAACAGCTTCAGCGCGAAGAAGACGCCCGTCGGGAGGAAATACGGCGTCGAATGACGGACCAACGCAGACGAAGCAGTCTTATGAACGGCAGTATCGAACCACGTCCGAAGAAGCCACCTTCTATAGCGGCCTCCCGGGCGCGCACGTACGTGCCTCCCATCGAGCCAGCCTACAGCGCCATCACCCCGCTGTTCCACCCCAGCTCTGTCTCGATCCCGTTTGTGCCGATGCACGGACTGATGGTGACGGGCCCCGCACAACTCACGCCATTCTCCCCTCCGAAACCCTCTCCTCCACCCGCGGTCGCATCTCCTGCAAGGGTACAGTCGGCTTCCCTGGCACGCTCTTCTACCGTTCCCTCGCGTCCTCCTCGCGACCTTGTCGTAGTCGCCACAGCTGCCCACGCTCCTCCGGCAGAGCAACCCTTCCACCCTGCTTCGGGCTTAAAAGCGACCTCTCCAACCGAGGGACGACCTCCAGCGAATCATATGTCCCGCAAGACGACAAGTCATGCTAGAAGACGAACATTACCCCCACCACTCTTGAGCAACATCAGTCCATCTGCAGCCTGGAGCTTACCGCACGGGCCCCCTGTTTCTGCAAGAAAGACAGGGGAACAGGACACTTAGTTACTACGCACATACTATATATGTTTACTGTGATCTGTTACTGTCGCGTATATACAACTTACTCGGGACGCAAAGCAAGCCTACCAAGACACAGTTTCATCGCGATCAGAAGGTTCGAGGCCGCTTCGTTTGTGTACATGCAACGTGCTGTGAATTGGTTCTCATGTGAACCGGGCCCGCGATAGATGCGACAAGACAAGATGCATTACGAGCGAGAAACGCTACGACTAAGGTATCTCTCGTCCTTCCTTTCGCTCTTGGCGGTCACAAGGTGCGGAGGTAGGAAGACATCGTCCTCTTCGTCCGCCTCGTCCTCGTCCTCCCCGGCCTCGCTTGGCACGTGCAATTGCTCCCCTGGACCGCTGACCTGCTGCTCGCGCTCGGCACGACTCGAAAAGGATCCGAAAGGCGCATTCCGGAGGGATTGAGCTAGAGACGAGGCACCGACTGGTCGAGCACTCGATTGGGACGAAGAAGGGCCACCTATCTCGAGCGGAAGGGCCGAGCGCGGAGTTCTCGAGCTTGGGGGTGCCGGGGACTCGGAGGATGGGGTCCCTGCAATCCAGGTCGGTCCATCTTTGTTCGTTTTCCGTTTCTCACGCTCGAGTGCCCATTCTCGCTCGGGATCGGGCCGCCAGGATGACATGGCACGGGCTGAAGGTTGATGCGCAACCGGGATCGGCAGAGACCCCACTTGAAACTTTGAACCCGGGGGTGTTTTGCTGGAGTCCCGATCGTCGTGGTCGTCGTCGTCGGAATCACCACCTTCATGACTATCGGTTCCAGCATTTTCGTTCTTAGTATTACGATCCGAAGAAGTGGCGGTAGAAGGATGCTGAGCTTGGAGTCCTTGATCCTTGCGAGGTAGGGCTCGGCGATGAGATGGTGTGTCGATCGCGAGCAAGTCTCGAATCTTCTGCTCGCCGCGTCGAACGTCTCGACGGTCTGGTGGTCCTCCAGACGAAGTCGTCGAGATCCCCGCTTCGCGTGCTTTGACATCCTCGACGGCCGAAGTATGCGTGGTGCGCTCAACACGCTGAGCTGAGGACGACGCAGCAGGCGATTTTGTTCCAGGAGAGACAGCCTCAGAATGCGTTTGTGATCGGTTTTGGCTCTGCGAGGCTTGCGACTCGGTGGTCGATAGGAGCGCGGCGAAAGATGCCGACAACGAGGACGCGCGCTGGAAAGATCCAGGGCGGAAAGTCGAGCTCGGCCCCTGAGCAATGGGAGGCGAGCGCATGTCGTCGCTCTGCTCTGAGGGGTAATCGGGGGGCTGTTGCTGGAAGATTGGTCGCGTGGAGGACAACTCGAGAAAATCGACATCGACGTCTTCGTCCATCTCAAAGGGCGCGTCTGTAGGCAACGAGACGGTGAATAAGTGAGACCTTCTCGACATGGTGCTTTCCTAGACAAACCTTCTTCACGTTCCGACTCTGCTGTTGCGACTCGTTCGCGAGCTTTGTTTCTGCCCTCCAAGCTGGAAGTTCGGCTCGATTCGCTTCTAGCGAGCGACAACTCCTCTGTCTCGGGGATTGCAACCAGGCCCTTTGTCGACGTAGAGGTGACGAAAGAAGGAGTCGCCCCACCGCTATTCCCGGCATGTTGCGCGCGCTGCGCTCCGAGAGCATGTTCTGTCCTTTGCCTGTCGTCCTCATCTCCGTCGTCTTCACCATCCTCGGTCGTTGCAGGTATACTTTCGGCGCGGTTGTAATCGCGTTCCCGGCTCGAGCTCGATTCCTTACCTCGCTCCTTTGCTCCCATCGCTGCTGCTTCTGTAGCTTCCGCAATCTGCTTACTGCGACTCTTGCTTCGAGGTCCTGTAGCCCCTGCGTACGGTTCATCTCGCCTCCGCTGCCTGCTCCGACTTCGTCCTCGCTCATCCTCCTCTCGCTGGTCCATCTCTCGCATTCTCAGACTGATGTCCTCGTCGCGATCCTTGGTCTTCGACGGCGGTGAAGTTTTGCGCTCGTTCACCTCGCTTTTTGGAGGCGCGCGATCCCCGCTTTCGGTCCTCCCTGCCGCCCTGCCGACGCTCCGTCCTCGCTCACGACTCTCGCTTTCGTCCCGTTGATCTCGGTTCGCGCCCTCGCGTTTGATGACGACTGGTACTCCGAACCCACGCACGACGCCTCCGCCTGCGACTGTCCCGGCTCCATTGCGCGCTGACTCGATTCTCGCCTCGAGCACCTCGAGCTCGGCTTTCACTCTCCTCACGAACGCGTCGTGGTTGCGCCGGAGGGCGAGGATGTCTTCGGCGGTCTTCTTGGCGGAAGCCGAGATGCTCGAGGTCAGGGTCGAGGCGAGGGAAGCGCCGTCAGTGGCAGACACTGGCGGGGTCTGCGGGACCGCGCTCACGAGCGGTGACGAGGTCGAGTTCACCGTCGACTGTCCCGCCGTTTGTTGCCCTGGCGCAAGTGCAGGGATGAGGGCTAACAGGCCCGAAGGATTCTGCGCTGAACCCGCTCCGGATCGGAGAGGTCTGTTGTCGGCGGAAAAGGATGTGCGCGAAGTTCTCGATAGACCGAGCGACAACGGTGGTACCGACATGTCGCTACCTTGACTCGCGGCCCTTCGCTGCGGTGACAGCAGCGGCGAAAGGAGAGCCCGTTGCAGGGTCGGCGAATTGAGCACGCCGGGAAACGTCGCAGAATTGTGATCGGTAGCTCGGAACGAAGGTGTCGGCGGAGCGAGAGAGGCGGGATCAAAGTGAGGTTCTGGAAAAGAGGGCGCATCGATCAAGATGTGGAACGCCTGAGAGAAGAGCGGCGAAGACTGTATCTTGGAAGGATCGAGGCGAGCGGCCGACACGAATCCAGCATGGAGTGTGACCGTGCGTTTAGCGGCGGTCGCTGTGGGTTCCGGCTCTGCCTCGCCCGTAGCGTCTTCCTCCTCATTTGACTCGGAGCGTGGGTGCGGCAGTAGTGGGGTTTCCAGAGTGAGCAGCGCCTCGCCCGTGTTGACCGAGTGGAGCGTCTGTGAATCGGGTTTCGTCGTGATCGTGACGAGCTGCGGGTGTTTCTGCAGGAGCCAACAATCATAGATAGCGTCAGTGATCAGGTTCGATGACGGAACCAGACTCGCCGCCCCGCCTCCGAGACGAGACCCGCTTCTCGAGCATGTCAACGATCGAGCCGACCACGTACAATCTGTACTGCATCTGCCGAAGACACCAACTCGAATGTGGTTCCCTCTGACTCGCCCGAGGTTGGCTCCGAGACGATCTTGCCTCGAATCGATACGTTGAGATCGGCGCTATGGTACACCACTACGGTGTTCTTTCCCGACGAAGACTCCATCGTTTGATGACCGCTCGTGGTCTATTGCCGGGCCGGTCGAATGGGCTGCGAGGCAGGAAGTGTCTGGCGAGGTAAATGGGAACAATAGAATCCGATGGACACGCATGCGGGGGGCATACATCGGAACCGGATCCAAATACGATTTTGGATACCTCTGTTCCCGAGCAGAGCTACACTGCATGTGCTACGAAGAGCTTGCTTCAAATTCCAGAAGGATCCGCACGAAAGGTAGGAATCATCGAAAAAGCAGAAAAATTGGGCAAACGCAAAGTTCGGAGTGAGCGCCGATGGAGGAAGACGAGACAGTACAGTTCAGGTGTTGGTATGTCAAGGCGATATAGGGTATTGAAAATCGTGAGTATAGATCTGCTAGGTTTTTTTTTGCTGTGTCATGCTCGGCCGTGTTGCTTCATGCGATACAAGTTCGTTCCCGCTCATCTCATTTCGACCTCTGTGATGCCGTCCAGGTCGCGGTGCAGCGGGCAAAATCTGTCCCCAGGCTGGTCCCAGTATGCCTTGATGCAAACTTCGTGATAGATGCAGTAGCACGAGAGGCGCGCGAGGGAAGTTTCCGGTACAAAGTCGTCAAGGCAGAAGGCACACTGCGGAGAAACTCGGCATGATGAGCTAAGTGGCAGGGACATAGACAGACAATGCATGACGCACTTCGAGAGCTTGTCCTGTGTGATTGTCTTTCGGCACGGACCTGTCGTCACATTCGAAAACTGGCGCAGTGCCGCAAGCCCGATCAGCACAATCTGATCTTGCGGCGTGGGACGAGACACAGGACTACGCTACTCACTGACATGCTCGCGTCTGCTTTTCCTCTCACCGCTTACCGCGGTACCTCCCCCCGTCAGCGCCTTGCAGCAATCGTCGACGTGTTTCTCGGCACGCTGTCGATCCCACCCTGGATCCGACAGCGAGCGATCGCACACAGGGCAGCGTTCCATGTAGATCCCTCCGCCTTCATCGAGGCACATGCGCATGTGGGCTTCGGAATCGATCGAAGACATGCCTCGGAACCCGAGCGAGCACTTCGGGCAGGCATCGAGCTCGTCTTCTCCTCCAACGGGTACACCTTCCGTTTGAGGGAACGATGCGGCGACGGGTTCTGACCCAAAGTCGGAATGGGGATGTGCCGGGACACGATGCTGCACATGCTCTGGCGAACGTTGTCTTTGCCGTTCTCGTGGCGGCGATGCGCTCCTCCTCTCTACATCACCTCTGTAGATCCTGTTGTCGATCCCGTCGTGGTCTCCCGCTGAGGCAACATGAGCTGCGAGATCGCGCCTCTCCCCACTGCTGTATGTTTCTCGAGCACTTCGTCGAACGGCTGCGGCAAGTATCCTCATGGCGTCAACGGTGGCTTCTCCTGGGCCGTAATTGTTAGGAAGGTTTGGGCTGCAAGATCGAAGTCGAGGTCGTGGAGATCGCGGACGGCGAGGAGCAAATTGATCGGCTGGGAGGTCACGGTAGTCCTGTCTTTCCATATCTGCTCGATCCAGACCGGGCCGTTCTGGCGAGAGGTTGCGTGATGATGTACCGCGTTCGAGAGTCTGGGAGCCGGAGCCTGAAGCTCCATAGAAATCCAACTCGCGCGCCGCCTTGAAGTCCGGACCTGAGTCATGTGCGTTCGAGGGCCCAGCTACAGGCTCGTGGTAGAAGTGAACATCTGATGAGAGCAAGTTCGTCAGGGACGTTGGCCATGAGGAGGTTGCGAGGAGAGGACTTGCCTTCCATCGGCTGATGCGCTTCGTCCGTGTTTGCGTTTTCGGGTGTATGAGCGATTCCTCCCGCGTCGTCCTCGTTCTCGTTCGCGTCGTCGTCGATGGGTTCGTTCCAGACTGGCATTGAGGGGTCATCACGGAGTATGGCTCTGAGCTGATCCCAATACGGATGCGCTCGTCTGATGTCGTCTGAGCACGCGCAGCAACAAGCGTCAGCAACGCGCTATGCTGCAAATGGGGGACATTCACGCGCTTTGGACGGCCGCAGCATTGTCGGGATCCTGTACAAGCTTTTCGATCGACTCGCGATACAGCTTGGCGAGCGCAGAGAATCGACGCGCAACGGCTTCGCCCTGGCGCTCGATCCGCGCTTGATCGTCCTGCGCAGTGAAGACTCGGGGAGTGATCCGTCTGCACGTCGCTGACTTGATGTTCTTGAATACTGTACTCCTTGACCTGCCTGTTTGGAAGAGCGAATGGCGTACGTCGCGGTGGAGAGCAGCGATTTCCGTCAGAAGCGAGACGGTGTATGCTGGGTTCTTCGCCCACGAGATGGACGGCCCCGGGTCTACCGGCGCCATCGGGAGCCGTGCGATTCGAAGCGACCGGAAGAGATGCGGCGCGGCGCTGCGAGGATCTCTCGAGTCCGAGTCGCGACTTGTCGACGCCCGCGGTTTCTCAAGCCCTCTCGTCCGTAACGCACGCCAATAGTACCTAGCAGCTACATGTCTGCAGTGGCGCGTGAGCACCTCGACCTTGTGGACGCAGCCGGCACGAACGCAACGGGCGGAGTTGGCGACATGGACTCGCATCCACCTGCCGACCCGACTGCCGACATGCACGACGAGGAACTCGAGGAGGAGGAACAGGATGAAGAGATCTATGGTGAGTCTCGCTACATGACTGCGTGCAGAGCTGTGGCCCGAGTGCGCGGGTGCGGGCGTCGAGACTCGTTCGCATGCGGTCGAACCTCGACCTCGAGCAGCATGGTTGAGGTTGTACCGTGTCCGATAAACTAGCAGCCTGTCCCGCGGGTAGTATCACACGGAACGAGGCAAATACGATGGGTGCTGATATCCTCCATCTCTCCCCAGAATCATCGTCTTCCCCGTCAACTGAAACGGACACGCTCACGTGGATTAACTGGTTCTGTTCGCTGCCTGGACACGAGTACTTCTGCGATGTCGCCGAGGATTTCATCGAGGACGACTTCAACCTCACCGGACTCGCCGGCCTCGTGCCCTTTTACAAAGAGGCGATGGAGATGGTCCTCGACGTCGAACCTGGTGCGTCCCTTATCAATCGAGCCCGCTGTCGTCGAGAATCCACCACGAGGTCTAAAGCGAACTGATTCTGTTGTGAATGCATGTAGAAGAAGACGAGGCCCACCGCGTCCCGGATGTCTCGATCGTTGAATCGTCAGCCGAGCTCCTGTACGGACTCATCCACCAGCGTTACATCATCACGCGCCAGGGACTGCAGCAGATGGTGCGTCTTGACCTGCCGTGTCTGCACCGCTCGGCCTCGAGTGCTCATGGATTCTCGTGACCCTCAGTATGCCAAATTCGAGGCGAACCACTTCGGCACCTGCCCTCGAGTGTACTGCTCGCAGATGAACCTGGTTCCGTGCGGTCGCTCCGACCTACCGGGCGTCGATACGGTCAAGCTGTTCTGCGCGAGCTGCCTCGACATGTACGTCCCACCGAGCTCGAGGTTCCAAGGAGTCGACGGCAAGTTTTTCTCTCTTTCAATGGACTGTCGAGAGTTGCGCACGTATTGACCGAGCATATCACAAACCAGGCGCGTTCTTCGGCACGACCTTCCCCCATCTCTTGTTCCAGACTTTCCCTCCTCCTTCCTCCCTGCCGCTGCCTTCTCCCGACCCTCACACAGTACCTGATGGAGGCGAGAGAACTCATACCACCCCGGTGACGAGTCTCAACAAGGTCTACATTCCGAGAATCTACGGATTCAAAGTGAGCGAGCGAGCACGGAGTGGCCCGAGAATGCAGTGGATGAGGATGAGAGTGAGTCGCTCGCCTTCCCTCCGTCACAACAGTCACGTCGGACATGTTCAACGAGCCAGACACTGACGAATACGCATACCACGACAGCCTCGAACGGAAGGAGAGCTGGACTGGGAGGAGAACGCAGTTCGTCCGACACCTCTTGGCGGTGCGGGACCGGGAGGGAGCGGAGAGAAGGGCGATCTCTTCGACGAGGACTTGGACGAGGAAGACGACGATGAGGAGGAAGAGGAGGAAGAAGCGGGTGCGGGACAGGGAGGCGCTGCGGGAGAGGCTGCTACGGGACCTGCCGCCCAGGATGCAGACAGACTCGTCGGCGAGGTCACTCTTGAACTTAACAACAAACTTTCGACCGGTGCCAAAGTGGTCGATCTTACTCAATTACCTCGACGAACAGACCGCGCTATCAAGCCGCTGCCATCATCATCCCGCCAGCCTTCCGCTTCTCCAACCGCGAAGCTGCCGTCGCCGCCTCCTCCGCTCTCGTCATTCGCGCCTCCTTCCGCCTCGTCCTCGTTCAGCCCGAGCCTGCCGTCGAACGTAATGGATGCTTCCACTCGCGCTTCTTTCGCTCTCGCGGCCTCGATTCAGAAACATCTCGCATTCGCCAACACGAACAAGGATTTCGACTTTGACTTGCCGGAACTGCCTCGCCCAGCCGCCTACAAGCTAGAGAAGCACGAAATCAACTCCAGGATGGGGACGGCAGTCTGATCCTTTACTTAGACGACTTTTCAAATGACTTTCCTATTTTCTCGCGGTCCCTCTCGACTTGCAACTTCCTCTCTGACCGTCGGTCGCATTCCTCGTAGTTTCCCTGGTATACTGTGGTCTCTGTAATATTCGCCTTTGCCGCTGCTTTTCCTCTAGATTGATCTACTTCTACAACAGTACGCAGCCTGATACGCGTTGAGACCACAGAGAAGCCAGCTGGGAATGCGAGCGCGATCATCGCTTACCACTCGACTTCTTCATTCTCCGGGCTTTCTCGGCTTTGCTCATTTTCGACGCGCGCTTCTCGCGATTCTTCTCCTTGACTTCTTGCCGCCGTTTCTGTTGGGACGATGAACAGTCAGTCAGCAGACGTCAAAAATGCTCGCAACCCAGAGCAAGACTACGCACCTTCTTCTCGTCCTTGTCCTCGTGCTTCTTGCCTCGTGGCCGCCTCTGCGCATCGTCTCCTTCTTCTCCGCTCTCGTCATCTTCGCTGTCTCCGCCCTCTTCGTCTCCATCAGAACTGGCGTCTCCCGTTTCCCCCTCAGCATCGCCAGTCTTGTTGCCTTCGTCGCCATGGATCTTGGCTACGCCCGTGATATCGGCGTAGATCAAATCACTGCCTTCTCCCCGCAACACTCGTTGCACGTCTCGTTCAGCATCGTAAACGTCATCGAGTGCTCGAGGAATGTAGGATTGCGCAAACACGGCTTCGTCGGATTCCGTCGTGTTCTGCTTGGGTTTCCTCGTCGAACGCCCGTTCGCCGTGCCTCCATTGCCAGTTGCATCTGCCGCCGTTTCGGCTTCGAGATCGCCTGCGGTTTGTTCCAGCTTCGTCGGCTCTTCCGGCTCTTCGTCGTCGAGCTGAGCGAGAAGCCTCTCGATCTCGATCTTGACGTCGTCGTCGGTTTCCTCACGGCCTCTGATCCAGCTGTCCCCAGTGACAAACCTGAACGTTTTCCTCAGGCCAAGTGTCCGCACCCCACGCCGACTGAACCACTCTTCAGCGTTCTTGAGATCGGCTCGCAAGAAATCGAATGCAGCTGGATGTTCCTGCTCGATTGATTGCGACACATCGATGATCCAGAGATGCGAATCATGGTAGAGGATGTTGTATTCGGAGAAATCGGCATGCACGAGTCGGCATCGGTGGAAGAGGATACGTAGGATTTGCAAGATCTCGACGTAGAGGGACGGCATGCGCTCCGGTGAGATCGACGCATCTTTCAGACGAGGTGAAGCTCTGTGAACCGAGGCAACGAGTGAGCTTGAGAGAATAGCGAAACCGAGCATTCACTATCGACTTACTGCCACTCGTCCTCCTGAATGAAATCCATCACCAGCACATTTTCCCTGACCTCGATCGCTTCCGGTACCCGCAGGCCAGCAGTCCGCATCCTTCGCAAATTTCGAAGTTCCTTCTCTGCCCATAGCCTGACCATTTTCCTCGGGTTGCTCCGCGCGTAACCGCTCTTGAACCGGAACTCGCCCGTGACATAGCGATCTCGATCTTTGAACACCAAGATCGACGTCTTGTAGATCTTGAGGGCCAAGTGTTTGCCCTCGGGAGACACGGCATGGTAGACGTTCGCTTCTTTGCCCGTACTGACACAACCGTCGACGCGCTCGATGAGCCCTCGGCCGAGCATCTTGAAGATGATCAAGCGGGTACGTGGATCGAGCACTTGCTCGTTCGTCGCACGGTCGCTCTTGTCCTTGACGAGAATCTTTTCACTTCCACCCTTCCGAGTAGCCGTACCCTGCGAGTGTAGCGGTTCGAGTTGTAGGCGGTTCGCAAAACGATGTTGCAGCTGATTCAGCTGATCGGTAACTTTGTTGCCATGGTGTTGAGTGCTCGATGCCGCATTCGCAGCGGTATTTTGAGCGGTTTGTGAAGCCTGAGTCGCCTGCCGCCGCGATCTGTTCAAAGCAGGCAACACCGCTGCTGTTGGCTGTCTCGAGTTCGTCGATCCTGCGGTTCCGGCAGTCACAGGTGTCGCAGCGAGGGAAGAACGAGTCGCTACGACTTGTTGCTTCATCCGGTTGTACCGTTTCGTGAAATCTGTTGCGAATGATCAGTCAGCTCGGTTGCGGCCATATGTATGCACCAATGATGTTGACAGCTTACCTCCAGACGCATCTGCCCAGTCTTGGTCCATGACTTCTCTCAAGCCGTCTTCCAACCCGTACCCGGTGTGGTCCTCCTCTTCCTCATCCTCGGAATAGTAGTACTCCTCGCTGTCGTATTCTGCTTCTGCGGCATCGTGTTGGAGCTCCTCGACGGCTTCAGTGGTCGCAACTGGTGGCTCAGCCTGAGCGAGATCTGCGGTGGCCGCTTCGTCGTCGATCCTGGCGTGCTGGAATTGGCTCCTCGGCATCACGGGCGCTGTATAATCCTCTGGTGCATCTTCGAACTGCATCCTGCTTGCTCGAGGCGACGATGTTGGAGTAAAAAAAAGGTTTAGATCAAGATGTCTCCTGAAGAATTATGATCGGATATCTTGTACATTTTCGCGCTTCTAGCCACACTTCGGATACTCGTTTCTGCGGTCACACGTTTTTACAGAAAAATAAACAGGAAATGCTCCTAATTTTCGGGGGGTCTCTGTCGAATATCTACATCAGGCTTCGGGAGCGTCGTACATCAAGCCAGTAAGGTCCTGCGCTTCTCTGATTGCTTTTTGACCTTCTAGCTCTGTCGCGATCCGTAACAGAATGAGTCCGCCAGGCGCTAGGGCCCAGATCAGCCGATCAGAAGTGTCGATTTGCCGCGCGAACGAAATATGGAGAGCGTAAATCGCACAGGGCACGAGGAGCAGGGCTTGGAGCGCGGTGCGAGATATCCGTAGAGACCGAGCGATGTCGTCACGAGCCAGGAGGACCGAAAGTGGGAGGACAAGAATTGCGAGGAGGATCCGAGCGGCGTGTCGTTCCGATTTCACAGCGAGCACACTGTCAGGGGACACACCGATCAGTCTTTCGAAAGTCGTGAGTCGAAAAGGCTGCACAAGCAAGGCGAGACGGACAGCGAGAGCACAACTTGGATCGCCGAGACGAGAATGCGGTGCAGTCGCAGCGAGTCGCGGGCGATGTCAACGAGCTGTTGCACCTGCTGGCGCTGTTCTGCGAGGAGTATGGAGAATGAACGACACGAACGTGAGCCGCGTTCCGCTTCGGCCCGCTCAGCTGCGCATCGAACGAGAATCCACTACGGACCTTGCTTGTCAAGGATCTCGGGTTGACTGGGTCCGAGCAGCTCGTCGTCGTCTCCACGCGCACTGTATGACCTGCGAGACTGCATTCGGTTCGGCACAGGCGTGGGGAGCCGAGTCGAATAAATTCGTCGCGTTCGTCGGCAAGTTCACGCGACGCACGCCTCGGCTCCTGCTCTCCCCTTCATCCGCCTCAACAAACACTCCACTCTACTCATGAGCTTCTTCGGCACGGTTGGCGGCGCGTTGTGAGTGCCCGATTTCTCTCGCCGTCTCTTGTGTGCTCCTCGTCCTGCTGCTGATCGTTCAACACGCTCCCCTTGCCCACCTGAAACGCATCGTGCGCTCCCCATCGACCTTGACAGTGGTGCCAAAAATCGTACTTTCAAGCCTCGTCGGACACAGCAAGACAATTCAACCCGAGCGAGTCAGCTCAAGAAGTCAGTCTTGCTGGCTTGCTTCTCGAGTCCTACGCCTCTTGTCGCATTTCTGACAGGTTCTATGCTGTCGCCAGATACGCAGATGCTACGTGAGTAGCATAGCCTGCTCCTGATCCACTTCAGCAAGCACAAGCTAACCCTTTCAGTCTGGCCCGGATGGCAATGTCACTCAAACAGCCTCGGATCCGGCAATCTACGACTGGCCGTGATGCTACCAGAGGGCGAGGATCTCAACGAGTGGCTCGCGGTGAACAGTGAGTGCCAGATCCAGTTGCACAGGTTCAGATGACGAGAGGCTCATGCTCTGCGCCGCCTCTACTTGCGCTGTCCCAGCTGTCGATTTCTTTAATCAGTTGAACATGCTTGTGAATCTCGAGTTTCGCTATTCAAAAAAGCTGAATTGCGCGCTGATTCACGATTGCGCTGCTCAGTACGGATGTGTGACTGAATTCTGTACGCGCGAGGAATGTCCCGTCATGTCTGCCGGGGCTCGATTCGAATACCACTGGCAGGACGGCGTCAATTTCAAGAAGCCAACAAAGGTGTCAGCACCAGAGTATGTCGACTATTTGATGGACTGGGTGCAGAAGCAGCTGGACGACGATGCCATCTTTCCCTCGCAAATCGGTTCGTCGTCTCACAAGCATCTGGGCTCAGCTTCCAGAGGCTGACATTCATGTAAACGTACCTGCAGGTGTGCCGTTCCCGGCAAACTTCCACACAACCGTCAAGTCGATTGTCCGCAGGCTATTCAGGATCTACGCGCATCTATACAACCACCACTTTGCGATCCTGTGTGCCCTTAGCATTGAAGGTGAGTGCTGTCGTCGTTCTCGAACATTGACCGTCAAGAGGAAGACGCTGACAGCGCAACCGGTCTTGCAGCGCACATCAATACTTCGTATCGCCATTTCTTGCTGTTTGTGACCGAGGTGAGAGTCGGGATTTGCTTGTCCATATCCACAGCTCAACTGATCGATGCGGTCTTGCCCCTCCTGCAGTTCAATTTGATCGAGAAGAAAGAGCTGGCGCCGTTGTCGGAACTCAACGAATCGATTCTGGCAAATCAGCTCAACTCGAAGTGAGCGCGCTGCGAGCTTGAGCACTTGCTCTGCTCTGCGACAGACACTCTTCCCTGCCTCTGACTGTAACACTGCTTCGTACCACCACCTAATCAACGCATCGCTATCGCAATCTCTTTTCCCCCTTGTTTGGCCCTTTCTTCTCCTCGGTTTTACGCGACTGTCTTTGTGCGTTCTTGTGCCTGTTTGTTTGTCATCCCATTTCGTTCGTCCGTTGTTCCCAAAACGATAAAAAAGAAATCGATAGATGTCAAGCGATTTTGACATTATACGCGCTGCGCGGGGGCTTGTAATAAAATTAGCGATCGAGACTCGAGAGCACCGGGTGCTCGCAACTTCACTCAACTCCTCAAAACCCTCCCTTCAGAATCATGGCAGGCAAAACTCGCTCGAGCGGCACGAAAGCAGCCACCACTCCGAAAGTAGGCTCGGCCTTCACTTCAACCAAGCGTATAAGCACAAGTGGTGTCAAGGGGAAACCAGCGACGATCAAGTCGGCCACATCCGCCAAATCGAAAGCGAGCACGCCCCGAGACAAGAGCCAGGACCTCAATGGACTCTATCAACGGCTGTATCGAGATGCGCTCAAGCGTATGGGCGAACCGAGTGAGTTTGGCCATCGAGGATCCGAGAGAAGGCGGGACAGCGGACGTCATATCGCTCGCCCGCAGTGTCGCTCTGTCCCGCTGGCTCCAAACCACTACTACTACCGCCCATAGACTCACTGACGCCCACCTATACAGTCCATAGAGGCGAGAAGAACTCGGACGACCGGATTGACGACATCGAGATCATCCTGAGGCAGTTTGACCAGCAGTCGGAATTCGGACCTTGTTCGCGCATCAGGTTTGTTCAATCTTGCGTCTGTCCCTGTCGAGAATCCGCTGACACGATCGTTTTGAAATTGGTTAGTCGCCTCGAGAGATTCGAGAGGGCCGAGAAACTGGGCCTGAACCCAGACCCCGAGGTGAGCCTATAGTGCACGACATGTGTTCGAGACGCACTATTAACCATCGGTCACTCTCGTATTTCTCGACAGATTGGAGACATCCTGCGTTCCGAAGAAGGAAGGACGCAAAAGAAGTATTCCGACAGCATCTTTCAGAGTAAGCTCTCTCGTCTCGATTTCTCCTTTCACTCCATCCTCGAATGCGACCTGACGCTCCCGTGGCTCTCACAGTCTGATTTTTTGCGAGCCGGAGTTCCTGAGACTCGCCCAACCTCTACACTTGCGGACAATCATTGTCTGCTCTACCACGAACCTCTTTATGCGTCAATCATTCTTCCCATGTTGTCATTCCTTTGTGTCGTCCCCTTGTCTCCCACCGCTTAGTGATTGTAACCTACTGCTCGTTCCGGATCCATCATGTGCAGAACCGATCCTTCTCTGATTTTGCGAATCGCTTGCGTCACTACGAGAGCAACTGCAGTGTGTCGAGCGGTGGATGTGCTCTGGGTTGTCTGCACGGTATTTCACAGCGGCTACAGCTCGCCGACTTTTTTAACCCCTTTGAGCACGTCCGTTCGATCGTTCCGTTCCCAGAAACTGAGAAGCGTTTCGGCCGTACGTTCAGGGTTGTCCTTTGAGGCACAAGCGAGAGAGACAGGGGTCAGAGGACTTCAGAGGTTCGGACGAAAGGCACCTCGATCAACGGCGTACCTCGTGCACACAGTGTCCTGCTTCAGGAAACACCTCGAGTTGGTACTTGCCTAAGCTCGAAATTCGAGTCAGTGTACGCTACTCGCAACGACAAGCAATGAAACCTCGTCACAACTCACCCTGCATTTGTCCGATCAAGAGGTCACGATCCAATCGATCTGTTCCCGCGAGGATCAACAGTTTGGCAGTCTTGCATCCGAGGAATTTCGACGAGAGCCCCGTAAACCATCCTGGCAGAAGCAAGGACTGATCAATATCAAAGTCTGCGAATTTGGCTGTTCGCGAACGAAGCCGTGACTGAACCTTTCCAGTAAGGTTCGGTCTTTGCGAGATCGACCGTCCAGCCGTATTCGATGTCTTCAGCCTGCGCATCTTGTGCCTCACTGAGCGGGCTGATCAGAGCGGGTACCGATATCCGTGCAGACGTGACGTTGTTGATCGTTCTCGAATCGAGACTGTTTTCTCAACATTGTCAGCTCCAGTTCGGAAACGACCAGATCAGAAGTGGTGCGCACTGCCAACCTATCGCCGCTTCTCGAGAGTCGAAGACTTTTGGTTGTGCCGCGATAAGCGTTGACATGGACGAGAGTGCTTCAAGTGCTGTACCTGCAGACGATGACCAATGGACAGCAGGTCAAGCCCGTGAGCTCCCCGAGGCCTTACGAGGGCTCAAGGACGCACCTTCGACGACGTCGATGACCGTAACTCCAAGTACGTCTGCGACCGAGCTTTGAATGCGATTACAAGCTTCCGCCACGACAGCTCCACCCTTTTGAAAGGGTCAGATCGCGGAACAAGACTTGCATGTGATTGCACGAGAGATACGGATGACTCACCATGCTGTGTCCGACGAGAACGAGACCTGGCGCCTCATCCCGCGAGGGATACACCGTCTTGAGCAGGTTGATCAGATCTTGGGCCATGCTCTCGAGATTCATGCTGGTCTGTTCTCCTTTGTTCTGCGATGGAGGCATGTTGGTCTTGCCTATATTTCCGACAAGGTGCGTCAGACGCACTGCTTTTGTCGAATTCGGAGAGGGGGTCAAGAGGAGAATTCACGCGCCGTGACCTCGAGCATCGTAAGCGAGAACGCCGACTCGGCCTCCACTTTGCCCCGTCAAACTCTTGGCCATGCAAGCGTAGCTCAATCCACTGTAGCCTGCTCCATGTACGCAGACAAAGACGACCCCGTTCGAATTCTGTACGTCGTCGGCATCATCGGGCGAGGTCGAAATCGCTGGTGCGGTGTAATACACCCTGAACACCACCGGTGTCGTCGAGGATTCGGTGTCAATGCTGGAAGGGTACACGTTCGAGACGGGTACTTGGACTTGGAGCGCTTGAGCAAAGTAGCCTTCGGCAGAGAGAGGGGAAAGATCTTGTCGACTACGGGCTCTCCTGTTCCTGATTGAGGTGTGAGTAGACCTGTGACCACAGCTCTGTTCTGGAAGTCACAGGGACAAAGCAGTTAGCTCACTTGGAGGTGAGCGAGACAGTCGAGGTGGTGGATGAACCGGTGGGGAACGAGTCGAGCATCTCCTCCTCTTCATCAGGGTCGAGTTCTGCAGGTGTATCGAGTGCCGGTAGGTGCGGCAACTTGCCGAGCCGAGCTTTCAGCAGTTCGCGATTCATGATTGTGCAGAGGTGTTGAATGACATGACAAGTCCGAAGAGCGGCCGATCGTTGGAATTCTTCCGCTATACCGCTACAGTCCAAAGAAACCAAGTACGAGCTCTCAGGCAACGACTCTCGTGATGGGTAGGCAAGTGAATCATCTCGAGTGTCCGCAGTTCTAGGCACTTGAACATTCCATTTCCGAAATCATTTACTACACGAGTCGCAAGCAAACAGACGAGACAGGCACGGCGGAGAGGAAAGAAAAGATATTGGGAATAGAGACACAAGCATGACAAAGAGTCAGTCATGAGAATACGCGAGAGAATCAAGGGACGCAAAGGGGGAACGCACCTCGGAGGGGATCTCGACCTCACCGGCATCGATAGCCTCGATGATGTCGTGGGGAGGTCGGCCGTCGATGGTGCAACCGACGGATTGAGCGGTACCGAGGATCTCCTTGACACCGTTGGCGAGGTCCTTGGAGAGGGTCTTCTTGGCCTCGCGCATGGTGCGGGCGACCTCGATGATGGCATCGAGCTCGATGTTGCCCGAGTGCTTGATGTTCTTCTCCTTCTTGCGGTCACGGACGGGCTCCTTGAGGGCACGGATGACGAGCGACGAAGCCGAGGGGACAACCGAGACGGCAGCTTGACGGTTCTGGATCGTGAGCTGGACGGTGACACGGAGACCCTTCCAGTCGCCAGTGGCCTTGGCG
The DNA here is from genome assembly GCF_050403365.1 of Sporobolomyces koalae. Lineage (NCBI taxonomy): Eukaryota > Fungi > Basidiomycota > Microbotryomycetes > Sporidiobolales > Sporidiobolaceae > Sporobolomyces > Sporobolomyces koalae. The sequence continues at coordinate 17,585 of NW_027481748.1, forward strand.
ATGTCCTCACCGACCTTCTTGGGGGACTGTTACAAGCGGCGAGAGCGAGACGTCAGCTCCACCGACCCGAGATTCATATCACCTCGCTGCGACATGCGCATGTTCCCCTCCATCTCACATCCCTGCCACGACTTTCGCTCCATTCTTCTCGCTGTTCCTGCTAGTCTAGAGACATGCTCGATGCTCCACCTGGCCCTGTCGTTCGCCGGTTCTGGGGTACACTTTCAAGTTCTCGCGCGTCGCCCGTTCGTGCCGAGTTGTCGTTGCGTGGTGAGAGTAGCTTACGAGACCAAGAGGACCGATCTTAGGAGCAAGGGCCGAGGAAGCCTGCAAGACGGGAGCGTGGGCGAGAATTGTCAGCCTCGAAATTGAACCCGGGTTCGCGAGACGAGGACAAGCGCGCGACTCACACCAACTTCACCTCCGGTAGCCCTGAGGTAGATGATCTGTACACACGAGCGCGGGGAGGGTCAGTCTCGGCGCACGAGCGGGTGAGGAGGCGCTGGAGGGTTCGAGAGGCGAAGGTCCGTAGCAGGCGCTGCAGGCGGCCGATTCGAGCGCGAGTGGGACGGGGCAGGTCGTGAAGCGTACCTTGATCTCGTTGGGGTCCATTTTGGGTGCCATGGTTGCGGATGGAGATGATACTAGCCTGGAGAAGAAGAAACCAGCCGGCTGCTGAAAAACCAAAGTCTCCCTTGAGCAATGTTTGCCTGGCGTCTGGCGTCTGCTCCCCTCTCAGCCCGCTCTCTCTTATCCTTTCTCTTCTCTTTACTCCCCTTTCGTCCGTTGTCCTCGAGCTGTGCGCCCTCTCGGCTTGCGACCTCACCCTCGGCCATACGATCATTCACATCGACAGCCTTTTCAATGCTCGCAAACTCTGCTCAGCCCGCTTCTCTCCACCACTATCCGCCTTTTGACAGCCTCCACGCCAATGTGCACAGCTCCGTGACGACGACAGCACTTGGCCTGTGTCCTGCGCCAGCTCTGCTTAACTACCGCTGAGCTCCCGCCTGCTCCTACGACAATTTCCACGAGTTTCACATCACTTGCTACACAAACGCTTATCTACGCTCTATACACTTGAACTCGAGATTGATCGCCTAGACATCCCGGACTCTACGTGAGCGGGACACCAACACGTCTCGACAGTCAACGTTAGCCAAGTCTCCTGCTCTACCTGCTAAGATGCACAGTATAGAAGTTGTCAAGGTTAGTCTGGCCTCGAGCTCTCCTCAATGCTCTTCTCTCTGCCCCCTTCCATGCCTCCCAACTCTTCGACACAGTGGACCGGTTCAGAAAAAAAGAAAGAGCAGATGTTCTTTCCTCTCACAGGATGACCTATTACTTGTGTAAATATTTGCTACTTCAGAGGGACCATCTATTCCTATGAGAACATCAACTTTTCCACCAAGATCGCTGATTTAGGAGAAAAGGACATCTCGCTCTTTCTTTTTCCCTTTTTCTGGACCTGCCCCAACAACCTCACGTGATGAAGTTTGTGAACCAGAGCTGATCAAATCGTTTATTGCTCGCTCTCGCAGGTCCACCGTCATCTGCTGGTCTTGGCTACTCGAATTATCTTGCGAGCAATGAAATATTCATCATTCTCGCATATCCGCCCATTTCTACTCGTGAGATGCGACCGAGAGAGTGTTGTTCCTGCGTAGTACACATGTTCGACCATGCATCGAGCGACCCGCAGACTTTTGTGACCTACGAACAATACCATAGCTCAGCTCGAGAGTTTCGTTCAAGCCCAGCTTGAGCTCTGCTGCCCTATCTCGTTTGCTGCCTCTCTCGTATAGCTGGTCAAGATCACTACTTTGGCACGTAGGTTGCATGCAACCCGACAGGTGAGGATACTTGCTACGACAACATGTACATTCGAGATTTTCACTATTTATGTGCTGATAAAGTGATAGACGCTCTAAGGTAAAGAGCTCTAGGCGTTGATGTCCTGCTTGAGGACGTATCTGCAACACGACAGGGAGAGGAGGCTCAGTTTTGGATTCGGCTAGAAAGATATTGCCCGGGAGAAACTCACCGGTAGCGGACCGAGTTGTCCTTGACACCCTGGACTCCCTTGCCAACATCCTTCATGGGGATGACCTGCTTCCAGGTCTTGATACCCTTCTCAGCCGCGAGCTTGAGCATCGCATTGGCCTCCTTCTTCGATCCAATGTGGTTGACCGAGAGCGAGCAGCCGTTGCCGGCGAGCGCTTGCGACTTGAGCTTGAACTCGTCGTCAGGCATGGCACAGATGTGGAGGTTGCCGTTAATGTTGAGAGTGGAAACAATCTCCTCGAGAGGCATCTTGCTCGCAATGTCGATCGTCGAGAGAATGTAGTCGAATTTGAGCGCGAGCGGCTCGTTCCACTTGTCGTCAGCGGTGCAGACAAAGTGGCTCGCACCCATCTTGAGCGCGTCCTCCTTCTTGTTAGCCTGGTGCGAGAGCACAGTAACTTCGGCTCCCATGGCGGCAGCGAACATGACGGCTGTGTAAGACGACCGGCGGGAGTCAGTGATCTTGCGCTCGTGATACCTTCCGAGGGGATAACTCACCAAAGTGACCGAGTCCACCAAGACCGGCAATCGCAACCTTGTGTCCCGACTTGACTCCCCATCGGTACATGGGACCGAAGACGGTGAGTCCAGCGCACATCATACTGCGAGGGAGAGGTCAAGGTCAGCGCAGGTCGTGCATGTGCAGACGCGCAGGAGGTCTACTTACGGGGCAGCGTCGTCAAGCGCAATCTCGTCGGGAATCTTGAAGACGAACTGCTCGGTCGCACGGATCGCGGTCGAGTAACCTCCGTGGGCGAGAACGCCATCGGGGTACTTGGCACCGTACGTGTCAACTTGCTTGGGGCAGTAGTTCTCGTTGTCGGTCTTGCAAGGGCGGCACTCCCTGCACGACCAGACTTGCGCTCCGACACCGACGCGGTCACCAACTTTGAACTCGCTGACCTTGGATCCGACCTTCTTGACGGTACCGGTGATCTCGTGTCCCGAGATCAGAGGCAACGGGATCTCTCCCCAGCCACCAGTCTGTCGCGAGTCGAGAAGCTCTACGTCAGCCGTGAGCTCATAGGTGAACAGGCGGACAGGCTAGGGAGCTTACGATGGTGTGGACATCGGAACCGCAGATACCGCAGTACTCAATCGCGATGTCGACGTCGTACTCGTCGGCCGTCTTGGGCTGGAACTCGATGACCTCGAACTCGGTCCACCTCTTGGTGTCGTGCACGGCGTATCCTTTGAATTCGAGTTCGTTCGACATGATGTGTTGGAGGTGTGGTGGAGGTGTTTTGAAAGCTGAAGTGTGAAGAGTGTAGTGTGAAGAGAAGAGAGCGGAAGTTTGCGATCGAGTGAACTCGAGAGAGGGGATCCAATCGGGCGGAGTGACGTCGACGTTCGCCCGCGCGCGAATTCGCGAGAAAGGCCCCAGCGACCGAGCTGTTGTCCTTTTTCAGGCTCGGTCCCGATGTAAACACGCCACAACGTGTTGTGCTCCATACTGTACAGGCGGGATCTACATGAGGAAGTCGGAGTCGACAGCAATGCGCGACACCCGCCACGCGCCTGACCGCCTGACCGTCATAAAAGAAGGTCGCCAATCTATAGGCCTCGAGCTTCGAGCGCAATTCATGCTTCATGCGTTCACCACTCTCTACAGCTCTCGCTGACCGGCCGAGGAGGCTCGGCGTCTTCTCAAATGGATAGCCGCGAAATTTGCTCGTACGAATTTCCTATTCATTGTAAACTTCCCGACGTTGACCGCGTGATCCAGCGGACCTATACGCTTCAGACAATATCCCCACCACCTCCTCTACCCGTCTCGGGCTCATGTGTGCCCCATGAATGACCAAAGTGAGGGCGGTGAGGGTTGTAACCTGGCACCGAATTCGAAGGGACCGAGATATCCGCCACAGCGCCCCCCAGTTGGCGCGAAGGACCCGGACGTAGCACATGTCGGTCAAGCTCGGCGTCTTGCTGTTCGAGGCGAGTCAACAGCAAGTCGACAAGTTTCTTCAGTCTGTTGACTTCGCCTTGTGTCGCCTCGACCTCGTCTTCGGTCGCAGACCCGTTCGGCGCTGCCCCGATCCATACGCATTCGTCTCCTCGCATCTTGCAGCTGAGACACGGCTCAGTGCGCGAGCATCGCATCTCTAGATTGTCCCAAAATGCTGGCAGGTTAGACAGCTGCCGGCACATACCTCGCATATTGCACTCACTACGGATACGGCAATTCTCGCAGCTGAGATGCCTCCTGCCGTCTGACACTGGCCCCCGCTTTGACTTCTTGCCCACACCCTCCGCCGAGCCAGCCCCATTCCCACTGCCGGTCGCTGAGGCTGCGGGACTGCTATCTTCCGGCTGTCCACGCTGTTGCTGAGTCGGTTCGGGAACTGCCGCGTGATGCGAGTCGTTCATGATTGAGGTGAATTGCTGGAGTAGACCCAAGATCGCGTTGGCTCTCGTCCGTCTACTTGAGCGAATTGACCTCATCAACACGCTCAGGCCGCCTTGGGCTCGTCCGTTTCTTCCCTTTGTCCTCGGGTTTCGGAATTACTCTATCTGGTACCATCGACAGACGTGCTCAGGTGTATCCAGCTGTATGGACAGGTGACTGCGGTGAAGCATGGCCACCGATGTCTCCGATATTTCCGAGACTTTTGTCTCTCCCACCACACGTCGGCTCGAGCGTCGGTATCCCAAAGACGACAGCTACAGTATCGACTGTAGACTCTGTCAGAGGAGGACTGAGTTCCTGGGGAGGTGTGCTCCCGAGAGTCCCCGCGGATGAGCCGCAGAACCGCGTGACCTTGCGATTACTCCGCGGTCAATTTCGGACACTACTCTCAGCTCCCGTATCCCTCCTCGTGGTCTTCCATTACCGTCGCCATTTCAAGGAACACCAATAGTAGTCGACGAAGTCTCAAACAGCAATGAGCGGGTGAGGTTAGCCGGGTGTATTCTAGTCAAGCTTTCAGGCTGACGATGTTTCCGCTCGAAGATGCGATAAGAGCTTCCTCTCGACCGGACCACTCGTCGGTCTTTCGATAGCGGGCGTCTTCCTGTTCGAAGGTGTCGTGCTTGCGCTCGTCTGTCTCGTGGTCACGATCAGGCGAGGGAAGCGGTCGAGGCACACAGCAAGACAGCCACCCGACGACGCGCTCACGAGTGCTGTCACGTATCGGAGCAGCTTTCTGGAGAAATGGTTGGGGAACGAAGGTACGACTTTATACACTCCGGTCGAGGTCAAGGAGAAACCCGATGAACAACGTGAGCTTTATAGTCTCTTCACCTTCCATCTTCGCAGCTGAATCTGTCACCATCCAGATGACACGAACGCAGGTCAGATGGACCGGCGAGCTCCGGTATCCCCGCGAGTGTCGTCAGCGAGCCCTGTAGTACCGCAACACCCGCCGAACGGAGTGTCGTACTATTCCACAGCCAGTGCGTTCCTCCGATCTTTCGCGAAAGCGATTGTAACTGAAGGCGCAACAATCGTTCAGTTGCCGCGTCTCGCGTCATCGCACCTTTAGCTCCCGTTCCGTACGATCCCCCGCCCATGCCTCGGACACGTCCAGAATTACCGAGACTAGAAATACCCTTTCCTTCCAAGCCGTCACCACCTAAACCAAAACCTCACGCGCCTTCAGTGAACTCGCAAATATCGTACTTGCGCCGAGTCGTGGCAAGGATCGCAAGTCGAGCAGAATGTCCCGTGTAGTAGACGAGATTTGACGAGATGATGATTGTCACGAGATGAAAATGTCCCACAGTAAACGCTCGCTACTCGCTCGTTGTTGATTGAGCTTGATGAACGTGTCCGAGAGAGGTACCCTCCGCGACCGAAAGGAGCGTACGCATAGCGTCGACGAGAGGCTGTTGACGCCGTCGTTGAACTAAGCCGCTTCTAGCGGTTGGCAGATCTTGACAGAGTCATCGGTCCGGTCAAGAGCACAGATGCCCAGAGCGCAGTAGCAACCGGAGCAGTAAGCCACCACTCGAGCAACGATGACGAGTTGTGATGAGCTAGCCGAAAGGCGATGCGTGCCCATCTCGTGAGCCGTCCACGAGCAGACCGACTGAGCAGTTGATGACCAAGGGTTCAAGCCGCGTAGAAGATTGCTGGTGGGGAGACCTGAATCAACGGCGGTCGACGCGAACGCGCGACTCGGAACGGCGTCAACTCTCCCGCTGCAACCGATCACCCGTTCGGATCCAGTTGATCGCTAGAACTGTAGCAAGAATGTCCTCTCAAGGTGATCAACTCAGGCAAAAGTGAGCAGAACCCCCCGTTGTTCCACCTGTCCCACTTGCCTTCCGACACCGATGACCGTTCGCTTCCGCCCTCGAACCCCGCCCTGACCTCGCGATTACCGATTGACAGGGCCGACAAGAAGGCGACTTCGACCTCGTCCTTCTCGTTCTTCAGCTCGTCGACGACCAAGTACGAAGAAGCGCATGACCTGTACCAGTCCGCCGGCAACTCGTACAAGATCGACAAGCGGTTCAAGGACGCAGGTGACTGCTTCTCAAAGGCCGCCGAGATGGCCCTCAAGATGGACGAGAAGGACGATGCCGCGAACGACTACTGGACCGCTGCGAAAGCGTACAAGCTCTCGCACCCCGAACGTCCGTCCCTTGAATCGCGTTCAGATTGCCTCTGACCGGTACTGACTGTCCTCCTGTGCTCGAACAGTCGCCGTAGCGAGTCTGCAAAAGACGATCCAACTATACAAGGAGAAGGGCAGGTTCAGACAAGCCGCCGATCGCGAGAAGGAAGTCGCGAGCATCCTGCTGACAGAAGGAGGAGATCTTCGAGGCGCACTCGAAGCGTTCGAATCGGCAGGAGACTTGTACGGCTCGGAGGATGCGTCGGCGTCAGTCGCTGCCTTTCATGATCCTTTCCGTCTCGGCTTCCCTGTTCTCTTTACTGACAATGCCTATCGGTAACAGCTCTGCGAACCAGTGCTTCAAAGAAGCAGCTGAATTGGCCGCGAGGGTTGAGGACTACCCTCGAGCGGTCGGTCACTTCGAACGGGTTGCGAGTCAATCCCTAGGAAGCGCTTTGACAAAGTACGGCGTCAAGGAGTACTACCTGAAAGCAGGCTTGTGCTGGCTGGCAACTGCCGTGAGTCATGCTATTCCCTCGCGGCGGCCCCCCGGCGACCGAGAGAAACGCTCATCCTGCGTCTCGTGGACAGGATGTCGTATCGACAAAGAGAGCGATCGATGGCTACTGTCTGAATGATCCCACTTTCGCAACAACAAGGGAATGTCAGCTGCTGAATGCGATCTCGGAAGCATTCGATGCTGGAGATGCAGAAAACTTTACGCTCGCCGTCGCTGATTATGATCGGTGAGTGAATCTGGTTGTCGTATGTATCCGGCCAAAGGAGACGGAAAGCTGACTGTTCCTTTCTGTTGTGCAGGCTGAACAAACTCGATAATTGGAAAACGACCATCTTGTTGACCATCAAGCGCCAGATCGCTGAAGAACCTAGTCTGACTTAGAGTCCGAGCAGAGCAGAGGACCGGATCCAACGCATCTGTAACGATCGAGACGATTGGAACGTCGCGGATCACCTTCTCCCTCTCGTGCCCTCCCAAGTAGGCATTTCCCCCCTTCTTATGCAAGCCTCCATTGCGATGTACATTCTCCCTCGATCTTTTCGTTTCATCCTGCTGTAATCTGTCTTGAGTTACTCTGCTGTTCCCTGATCTTGCCGATCTTCTGATGGAAGGTTGAGCAAGAAGAGAGAAAGAAGCCGGAGGAAGCATTTCGAGCAAATTCTATCCTCCCGTGAAACGGCTGAGGATAGCCTATGCTTTGGCAAGTACCCAATACAGATCCTGTAGAAAGCCGAACCGTCACTCAAAAGTCTGAGCAAGCACAGAAGCTGAGAAGGGTGCGACGAGCGGGGAGGAACACCCGACTCGGCTCGCTCGTCAGGTAGCTGAAAGTCGACAAGCACATGCACAGGAACAGCTGTATGATCAAGAGAGGCACGGGCAAAGAAGGAAGTATAGGGAGAACAGCGTTCGAGGTGGACAGCGTTGAGGCAAGTCCCGGCGCGCGCCTGGACGAACTTGGCCACCACCTCGCACTCGCGACCCCGGAATCGTGCACAGATGAGCCGGCAGTACAGTCTTGGAAACGGACCACCGCCCACAAGTCGATTCGGGAACGCTGGAGGCGGTTCAGGAGCGGGACAGAGCCTGTCACCTAGTCCCGCCTCGAGACAGCCCTCGGTTAACTTTAGCTCGCCTTCGATCCAGTCTGCCATGAACGCCGCTTCGTCAGGTCCGCTACACGTTCTCCCCTTTGCGGCGACTCTCTCGGGACGGGAGTGATGGGGTTTCCCTCCACTCGCTCTCATCTCTCTCCGTCTCGTGTCTGCGCCAGATGAGACTGACGCGACTTGCACTGCCGCGACAGGGTCCTCGGAAGACTTCCCAGCGCTGTCCCCATCAGCGGCGGCTGCGCAAGGCAATTCATCTCTCTCCAACTCGCTCTTCAGTTACGCTTCTCAAGCCGGTCAGCCTTCATCGGCCACCAGCCACAACGGAGGAATCGGCGGTGGACCGTTACCACCAGGGATGTCCGCTGCGGCCCTCCTCGGAGGCGGCGCACAGAATCAGCGAGAGTTCAGTCAGGACGACTTTCCAGCTCTCGGAGGGTACCCGTCCGGAGAGACTGGGGGCGATGCGACGACAGCGATTGGCTCGTTAGCCGCGGGAGTGAACGGAATGAGTCTGACGAGTCGAACGGCGGCGGCAGCAGCAGCTGGGCAAGGGCAGGAACAAGCCAGTGCTCTGGCAGCGCTTGCGGCGCAACAGCAACATCGTGCGAGTCTCCTTGGCGCCATGAACGGCAACTCTCCAGCACTGCAGCAAGCGCAACGGCAAGCGCAATCGGACAAGGTCAGCTTCAGTTTTTATCGGAATTCATGTGGACCATTGCGTTGATGCTTGGGCCCCCCTTTCGACAGCAGCAACAGCAACAACAGCAGCCTTGGGCCGCGAGTCCTTCCCCAGCGCCTTCCTCGTTCCCCTCGTCGTTGCTCTCTAACGGCAACTCGACCCCGGCGTCTTCTCCGCTGCCGCCTCCAGCAGCCTCTTCGGAACAACCGCGGTCACCGACATTGGGAACCGGAAGTAACGGCGGTATTGCAGCAGCACTGATAGCTCAGGCTGCTCAGCAACGCTCGGTTTCGTCCTCGATCGCGTCGAATGCCCTGCCACCACCACCGACGTCGACGACAACATCAGCGACAACAGGAGGACCCCCTGGGACCTCGACCGCGTCTGCTAATGCCTCTTTGTCGACGCCCGCTGGCGGACAAATACCTCAAACTCCTGTGCAACAAGTCCTGTTCAGTCCTGCCGATCGCTTCGGACTGGTCGGACTCTTACACATCATCAAGAGTGCCAACACGGATCAGGGGATGCTCGCACTAGGCAACGACCTGACGAACCTCGGGCTGGACCTGGGCGCACCAGAGTCAGTATTCTCGTCTCCTTTCTTGTTTCAGCGTTCGACGACTAATCTCGGGAGCTTTTGGGATCGCCAGTAACCTGTATTCGAACTTCATCACGCCGTGGTCGGATTCGAAGACGGCTCAGGTGCTCAACATTGAACCCGAGTACACGTTGCCGTCTTGCTACAACGTGCAACCGCCTCCAGCAAACACCAAGATTGGTTCGTTCAGCGACGAGACGCTGTTCTTCATCTTTTACTCGCAACCGCGAGACGCGATGCAGGAGATGGCCGCACACGAACTGTACAAGCACAACTGGCGGTATCACAAAGACTTAAAGCTGTGGTTGACGAAGGAAGCTGGAACGGAACCGGTGCAAAAGACGGCCACGTTCGAACGAGGTTCCTACATGTACGTCCCGCCCTGATTCGATTGAAATTTCCGACTTGATAACTGACGGGGCATACTACAGCTTCTTTGACCCCGTGCTGTGGGAACGAGTGAGGAGAGACTTCATCCTTCAATTCGATCAGGTGAGCCGCATCAGTCTCTAGGCTCTCTCGTCACGACAGATGCTAACAGGTGTCTCATCTCCGCGCGAACAGCTTGAAACGAGAAGAGCATGATGTGCCCAAAACTTGTCTGTTTTCCTTTTTTGCGGTTCTTTACCCTTTCCTTGTTTCTTTCCGTTTTTGTGTTCATTCCTTGCGCTTTCCCCTTTTCGAAACTGTTTCTTCGTCCAATGTCCTGGGTTCTGGTTTACCTAAGCGAGAAAAGCGCGAAAATCCAAGTATAGGGGGCCTAGCCAGGGAGGACAGTGCCGAAGCACGAACTCCTTTGGCTTTGACCGAGGCTCAGGAGAAGGTCGGATAAACGAGGTCGAAATGTAATGGTTTGTAATTCGATTGTAACTGTTTTCTCACGCTCCTCCATAACACCAAACTATCGCAGTTGCGACTCGACCCGTTCGAGGCAGACATATCCTGAGTACAACACTCTGCTGAATCGGCCAAGCGCGGCCTACACCCCCCTCGCCACCTCCGAGCCGGACTAGACGAGTCTTCCGATTTGTTCCCGATCGCACCTCATCTCGCCCTGGTCATGCAGTCTTCGCCTCTCCGCCACGTCGCGCAGTCGCCAGTCGAGTTCCCGTTCTCGCAACTCGACTCGCCCGCGTCGAGCCGGCCTGCGACTCCGACGAGATCTCCCTCGATCGCGGGCGGAAACACTCATCAAATAAGCGCTCTGTTCGGCAAGGGATGGCAAGGCAACGACGACGAGTTGGTCAGACACCACGAGGAAGAACAGAAGCAGTTTGGAGAGAAGCGCGAACTGTGAGTGGCATTCCCTCGCTTCAGGCAGAGATCGCGAGGACGTCAGGTGAGCTGATCGTTGCACCTCGCTCGATCTGCAATCCAGTCTCGTGCATGCCCTCGACGAGACTACAGGCTTGGTCAAAGGCCTGTCTGCCTTCAACCAGGACAAATGTGAGTCGTTCCGCTCGCGCCGCCCTCGTCAATTGTCAATGTTGAACCATTCTTGCTCTCGCCTACAGGGACGATCCACTATCCGCATCAACTCGGCGTTACTGCTGCTACTCCAGCAGGTACCCCGCAACGCAGTCAGAGCCAAAATGCTCCCGAAACGCCGGCCCGCTCGAACGTCTTGCGTCGGAGCAACTCGCTCATCATGGATCATGGCGACGAGCACGGCACGAGACCTTCGCCTCCACAGCGTGCATATTCGACTGCCGAGACTCCGGCTAGGCCTGCTGCGACTGTCGCAAAGGATCAAACCCCTGCGCACCCACTCTCGATCTTGTCCCTCGATCTCAAGCTGGGACACCCGTCCACCGCAACTGCCCAACTGCCCGCGCTGCTCCCGTCCCTGTCTCTTTCTACCCTCTCTCAGCTGTTGTCGCGTCGCTTGACGACCTCTCTCGGACACCTCTCTCAGCTCCGATCGCGCGTCATCGACAAGAACTCGAGGATCCTCGTCACAGGTGACCTCAACGCGGGCAAGTCGACGTTCGTCAACGCGCTGCTTCGACGCGAGGTTATGCCGTGGGATCAACAACCGTGTACAACCGTCTTCTGCGAGGTCATGGATTCGAGCAACAACGACGATCTCGAAGAGATGCACGCGATTCGCGATGTCGACAAGTACGCTCGTGAAGACCGCTCGACCTACGACGTCTACCCGCTCGACCAGGTGTACGAAGTGCAGGAGATGGGCGACTTGTATCAGATGGTCAAAGCGTACGTGCGCGACGGCAGGTCTCCCCAATCGACCGAAGACGACCGAGTCAACCCTTCGTTCATCAAGAACGGGCTCGTCTCGATCTCGCTCATCGATGCGCCCGGACTCAATCGCGACACGCTCTCGACGACGGCGCTATTCGCTCGTCAGTCCGAGATCGACGTCATTGTGTTCGTCGTCAGTGCCGAGAACCACTTCACGCTCTCGGCGAAAGAGTTCCTGTGGAATGCCTCGAGGGAGAAGGCATACGTGTTCATCGTCGTCAACAAGTGGAACGGGATCCGGGACAAGAGGAAGTGCATGAACCGCGTCGGGGAACAGATCAAACAACTTTCGCCCGCCACCTGGGACAACCGACACGAGCTCGTGCACTTTGTCGATGCGGCCGACTACGTCGAGTCTGTTGATGGAGAAGCTCAAGTCGTCGAAGAGGCAGAGGAGGAACCCTCGGCTTTCGATCACCTCGAACAGTCCTTGCGCTCGTTCGTGTTGCTCAAGCGATCGAAATCGAAGCTCGCGCCGGCGAAGCACTACTTGTTGAATCTACTCGCCGACTTGTCGACACTCGCAACCGCCAACACGATCGCTGCCAACACTGAACTCGCTTCGGCCTTGAAGGAGCTCGAACGGATACGTCCGATCCACGAACGCTTGTCGGCCCAGCGGGACGAGGTCGAACAGGGTGTCGACGCGGTCGAAGAGTCAGTTGTCGAAGTCGTCAAGAATGCCGCTTGGACCCGTCTCGAGCGTGCTCTCGAGTACGTCTCGCAGGGCCAGGTTGTCCCGCCTTCGGAATCGACAGCCGACGCCGACTCGGCCACGGTTGTCTTGGACGGTATCGATCCGGTCAAGGCACCGTCACAGCTACCGCAATACCCCGGTGTGCTTGGCTTGTGGGAATGGGCGGGACAAGTCAAGGAGACCCTTGTCCAGGCGCTCGAAGCGGAAGTCAGGAGCGCCGAAGATGATGCTCGCCTCGAAACGGTCGACGGAGTCAAGCAGGTCATGCACGGACTCGGAGACAAGTACTTGCCGACCGTCTCGGCCGCTGAAGGTCCCGAGAAGCAAGACCAAGTCGCTCAGGCCGAGGAAGCGCGCGTGTTCCGACCCGAAGTCATGTTTGCCAAGCGACGTCGCGGTGTCGGCAAGCTCGCTGCGCGAGGTATCGCGAGCGGGTTGGGCCTCGGAGCGGCGACTTCGACCGGACTCGGCACGAACTGGACCGCGAACGATTTCGACGTGTCGTTCCTCGACCTGTTTGACCTCGAACGGTTGTACCACCTCTCGACGACGGGCTCAACCAGCGAGAAGCGCAAGATGATTACCGACTCGGACGATGTCGTCGAGAAAGGCACCCTCGTAGGCCTCGGCTTGGGCAGCCTGGGCATGCTCGGTTCGAGGATGGTCGGAATCAAGGGTACGATGGAGAGTCTGAACAAGATTGTGCAGCTCGTCGGCAGCAAGACTGCTAGGAAATGGGCTGGACCTGTCATCGGCGTTCTCAGTGAGTTTTCCGTTTCGACCTCACATGTTTGTCCATCCATACAGCGCTCATGCGAATCCTGTTGGCAGCCGTCGGTCTTGTCGTCTACGTTATCGTCGACCTGCCGCGCGCGATTCCGCGCAACATTGGCCGCAAACTCCAGTTGTCGCTGTCGTCATCGCCCGATGTCTTGTCGCCTCAGTCTCCTCCGATCACGTTCTCCACTGCGCACTCGGATCGTATCGCGCGCGAGACCCGCAAGGTGTTGAGGCTGGCCGGGTGGGACCTCAGGGAGAGGTTCCGTGCGGCGCTCGATCAAAGCGCTCGCGAACGCAAGCAAGTCGAAGGGGTCGTGAGTCGATGCGAAGGAGCGCTCGAGTTCTTGCAGGACTTTGAAGACAAGGTCGAGCACGAACAAGGCATGGTCCAAGTTATCGAGATCTAAGATTTTTCCTACGCTGGACCTTCTTTGTCTCTCGGGCTTTCTTTCCGATTTGTTGTTCACCCCTCCTACCCTTTCATGTTGTGCCTCCCCCGATGCCCGTGTCCAGGATGCCCTGAACACCTGTGGCCCTCCTTTACTTTCTCTTGTTCATGATTTCACGCTTCCCTTTCTCTCTGGTAGTACCCCTGATCTCCTCTCCTGCTCGTAATATATTCTTGTCCTTGACGATATGTAAAACGCTCGAGATTTTCGCGGGCGTTGTGAACATATGAACTGCGCGCGCTCGTACTGCAAGACTTGCACCACTCATGAACAAAGCCCTGACCCATTGGACCAAAAGGAACCAGTTTGATAGACAACTATCAAACAGGAAAGTGGTACATATGTGACATTGTGATCGGATAAGATGCGCACTGGCGATGGATTCACAACAGCCCGATTTGGTGGGCGTGCAAGGACAACCAATGTAGCAAGTCTGAAGATCATCTGAATCCTTGCACGTACCGGACTTTCACCACTCGCCAACAACCATGGTTCTTTTCTACACCTCGAACGTTACGGGCAAAGACGTGACCATCTATGCAGTAAAGGACAAGGTGAGGGCTACAACATAGCATGGGACGTCTCTGAGCTGATCAGTTTCGGTTGATTCAACAGTTTGAGAGTGAGTAAACTCTCTTGCGAAGTGTTACGAGAGGCACGTATGTGGCAAACTCACATTGCTACTGCTGCTCTCTGTCATCCTATGCGAACATGTCCTCCTTTCGTTCGCTTCATCCCGACTTGAACCTTGAATCCGCTTGCTTCAGACGAGGACTCGATCAAATATGCTACCGAACGGGACATCTGGTTTCACGTAGACAGTGAGTCCTGTTCCCTTTCGCTGTGGGTATTGCAAGTGGTAGCTCAAAATGGAAAGCCCCTGTCTCTCGCTAGAACTCTCTTCGCCGCGCGCATATCTACCTCAAATTGCCAAAAGGCACGGCCTGGGCATTAATGGCGCGGAGGTGTCGCATCTCGCCCCTGCTCTCGCTGCGATCCAGGGCGCTTCCTCCCTCGCAGCGTTTGATCCGCGGATCCTCAGCGACTCCGCGCTGCGAAATCTCGACCCGGTCGCCCTCACGGCCGTCTTCCAAGAGCTGCCCGACTCGGCAGTGCCGACCGCCTGGGACTCGTCCCAGCTGGGCAAGATCCAGAACATCAACGCTGTCGAGGACGGGAGCGTCGTCCCACCGAGAATGTCTTTGAAGGGATCGGCGCGGGAGACGGCGAGGAGGAACTCGGTATGGTCCCGATACGTTCTTGAAATGACGGACGAGCTCCGTCACTTCTTCGACTCCGAGTAGTCGGTTCGAATTAGTTCGACCGGCCGGCGATTGTGGACGTCCGGCACCCCAGCTCGGTCAATCGGACACAACGGGCACGGGCGCGTACCGGCGAGGAGGTCGAAGTAGCAACGCAGTCCGTTGCGGGCGCCGAGTCGAACCGAGGTCCTCGGCGTGCGTAAAGCTCGCTTCGACTTGACGCGATCTCTCTCGGTTCGACTCGGCGCCGTCAACGGACTGCGTTGCTACCTCGACCTCCTTGCTGGTACGCGCCTTGGCCCGTCGTGTCCAATTCACTCAGCTGGGATGCCGGACGTCCACAATCGCCGTCCGATCGGACTCGCTCGAACCGACCATTCTGAGTCGAAGAAGTAGACGGAGCTCGTCCGTCATTTCAATAACGTCTCGTGACCAGACCGAGTTCCTCCTCGCCGTCTCCCGCGCCGATCCCTTCGAAGACACTGTCGGTGGGACGCACGCTCCCGTCTTCGAGAGCGTTGATGCTCCGTATCTTGTCGAGCTGCGACAAGTCCCAGGCGGTCGGTTTTGCCGAGTCGGGCAGCTGTTGGAAGACGGCCGTGAGGGCGACCGGGTCGAGGCTCAGGATCCGCGGATCGAACGCTGCGAGTGAGGAAGCTCCCTGGATCGCAGCGAGAGCAGGTGCGAGGTGCGACACCTCCGCGCCGAACGGCGTGTCGGCGAGCGAGTAAGGTCCGTCGGCGACCGCTTTCCTGCCCAAGCCGTGGCGAACACGGTCTCACGACCTTCTTCAGGTTCGAGGAGGCGCTCGCTCAAGTCGCCGTGAAAGAAACGGAGTTGCGGGAGGCGACCTCGAACCTGCGAGGCCGAGGAGTGGGGAAGAGGCGGCGGGGCAAAGGGGGAAGGTTGAGCGAGCGTGTGAAGGGGGGCAGGGTCGTGCTCGAGGTCCAGCCCAGGCGCGGGGTGCGCCTTGCTTGAGGGTTGCTGTTACCGATGCACGGGGCGCACTTGTCGGAACGAAGGGCGATACGATGAGACACGAGTGAGAGAGACGGACAAAGATAAAAGAGAGAGAAGAGAGAGAGAGAGAGAGGGAGAGGAAAACAAATCCGCGCGACAGGGGTCAACGTTACTGTACTTGCATTACATACAAGCTCTAATATTCAAATAAGAGGTCAGACCGAATGGTAGGGGTTGATACACGCCGATATCAATTCATGGTTCTCTTCTACACCTCGAACGTTACGGGCAAAGACGTGACCATCTATGCAGGAAAGGACAAGGTGAGGGCCACAACATAGCATGGGACGTTTCTGAGCTGATCAGTTTTGGTTGATTCAACAGTTCGAGAGTGAGTTTCCTCTCTTACCGAGTGTTACCAGAGGTTCGTATGTGACAGAGCTTACAATGTCATCATTGCTGTCTGTCATCCTATGCGAACATGCTCTCCTTTCTCTCGCTTCATCCCGACTTGAACCTCGAATCCGCTTGCTTCAGACGAGGACTTGATCAAGTATGCTACCGAACGGGACATCTGGTTTCACGTAGACAGTGAGTCCTGTTCCCTGTCGCTGTGGGCATCGAAAGCGGAAGCTCAAGATGAGAACCCCTGTCTCTCGCCAGAACTCTCTTCGCCGCATGTCTACCTCAAATTGCCAGAAGGCATGGCCTGGGAATCGATCCCTACGGAACTTGCGAACGATGTGGGACAACTCGTGAAAGCGGGTTCGATTCAGGTCAGTTCGAAGAACTTTCGAGGCGAGAACCCCGGTATTCACACATTTGTTGCCCATCTTGTTACGGCAGGGTAACAAGGTTGCTTGCACCATCCTCTACACGCCAGCTTCAAACTTGCTCAAAAAGGGAGATTATGCGACTGGTGCCGTCTCGTTCAAGAACGACAGAAAGGTGAGCTACGATCAAGCGCTCATCCCGGCGACATTGATTTTGGTTGCTTGTTTCAGGTGAAACGCTTTCACATTGCGGAACGGATCAATGCGGTCGTGAATCGATTAGGGTCAGTCACTCCTGCTACCTCGCATGGATGGTGAAATAGCGATGCTCAGCTTCTGCCGCGCGTTCACAGAAAAACGAAAGTCGAGAAGCAAGTCGACCACGAATACGAGAAGATTGAGCGAGAGAAACTCGAGGCCCGGCAGAAACGTCAGATCGCGAACGAGCTGGTGCGAACGATTTGACTCTCGGCGCAGGGGTATTCCGTGCCTGACAGAATTGACACCCCGAGCAGAAGAATCAAGATCTCAAATTGGCACGAGAACGGAAAGCTGAAGCAGAAGCGAGGAGTTACAACAACTTGCACGGCAAAGAAGGGACAGACGAGTGGGAGGACGACGCGTGGAATGCGAAACAAAAGGAAGGAGATTTCGATCCCGAGGACGACTTCATGTGATACCGGTCGCAGGCAGAGTAAACGAATAAAATTCCAAGATGCAATGACAAGCGACCTGTATTTGAGCGCGAGGAATAACGCTGCCCAAGCTTGGTCTCTCTCTCTTGTTCTCTTTCCCCATCCTCTTTTACCCATCTCGCTCTCAGCAGGCCTTTACCGACGTTCACGTCTTTCTGTTCTCCTACTCTTCGTGAGTCCGACTGTGTGTCAACCAACCCGACTGTGTGTCAACCTCAACCTCAAACTGCAACTCTGTGCGATTGCAACCCAATATCTCGCGTGAGCTCTGTAACGCCGGGCAGCTGTTCAGCGGGTCGAGTTCGATCAAGAACACCGTCAATGCGCAGCTCCGCGATCGGAGTCGTTCGACGATCCGTGCCCGCGCACTCGACCGCACTCGCGACGCGGGAGAGTTTTACGGCCCCCCGAGGCTTCTCTGCTGCTTGGAGCCGTCTACAAGACGCTCACGGCCGTGAGGAACCCTCAAGATGCAGAGGGACAGTGAGTTCTGATCTGTTGTCGTCTCACTGCGACTGTCGCTTCGCGGTCCTAATTTGCCGTCGCCACCCCGCAGCCTCCAGAACGCTCTCGGCATACTCCTCGCGTTCCTGACGGGTGCTCGACCGGGATTGGGGTTCCGCACGGCCGTGAGCGTCTTGTAGACGGCTCCAAGCAGCAAAGAAGCCTCGGCGGGGCCGTAAAACTCTCCAGCGTTGCGAGTGCGGTCGAGTGCGCGGGCACGGATCGTCGGACGACTCCAATCGCGGAGCTGCGCATTGACGGTGTTCTTGATCGAACTCGACCCGCTGAACAGCTGCCCGGCGTTATAGAGCTCACGCGAGATATTGGGTTGCAATCGCACAGAGTTGCAGTTTGAGGTTGAGGTTGACACACAGTCGGGTTGGTTGACACACAGTCGGACTCACGAAGAGTAGGAGAACAGAAAGACGTGAACGTCGGTAAAGGCCTGCTGAGAGCGAGATGGGTAAAAGAGGATGGGGAAAGAGAACAAGAGAGAGAAAAGATCCTCAAAGGATCAGACTGAGGAGGAGGCTCGTGTCAAGGGAACGAGAGCCGGAGTCCGAGAAAGAAGGATAAGGAAAAAAGAACGGCCCCGCGACAGTCGATCGGTGTCCCGCTCTGCACACCGACAAGGCATTTTTTGAACTGCCGCCTTTTCGCTGTAACTTGATCCAAACTCGCAAGGACCATACTGTGGTGCGAAGTCTGCACTGTCCAGCGCAGATGACAGAACTTTACGCACTCGGCAAGGCGAGCTCACGCGTGTGAGCCCGAATCAGATGCCCAAATTTCGCACATCCTGCGGGCCATCTTTCTGAACTTGGCGCAGAAAGACAACAGCATGCAGCACATGCGGCATTCAGGAAGTCCTGACTTTCCAGTATCTCCGGAAGAGTCTGCTCGAAATCAAGATCGATTCCGTTCTTCGCCTCGTCAGAACGCTCGAACCGCTTCCTTACAAAAGCTGCGCCCGGCTCACCGCATGTCAGCCCGAACGCCTCGGTACTGGCATCAAGCAAGAGAGATACGCAAGCGAGCCGCACGGTGCTTAAAGCGCCAGAATTGAAACACTGTTCCCTCTCGTTCCGAGACCCATGAATAGGCATCGCCTCGGTGTGGAACAGCACATAGACCTTGTATTACAGCCTAGCTTGCCCCGTTTTCGGCTCTCCTAAACGTTTAGGCCTCGACAGTGGCGATCTCCTCAACCGGCTCGTCGGCTTTCGGGACAGTTCCGTTGAGCTCTTGGAGGATGACCTCGATGTGCGAGGGGCTCGACTGATAAGGGTTAATACGACCGTGAGCGCGGTAAGTGCGTCGACTGTAACGCGTAGAGAGCGAGGAAACGAGGAAGAAAAAGGAAAAAAAAAGAAAAAAGAAAAAGAAAAAGTCAGTTTTCGTTTTTCTCCGCGTTTCGTGTGTCCCCAGCCCCGGCACGGACAGGGGTAGCGTGCAAGGATACAAGGAAGGGATGGGAGAAAGAACGAAGGAAAAAGGATGATGGAGGGAAGAGATGTGGAAGAGGAAAAGAGGAAAGAAAACGAAATAGCTCACCGCATCTTAGGGGCTTGCTGGACGACAATGTTCTTGACAAAGAGCTCATCCTTGTCGAGTCCGTTGACCTCGGCGTTGGCCTGGGCGTTCTTGATCAATCCCAACAAGAACTTGGCGGACCTGGTTCGCGACGGATCCAAGTCAGTTCCACCCGGAAACGCGACACTGACTTTCCCGATCTGCGATCTCAAAAACTCACTTGACGGGCCAGCGACCTTGAACGACACCGTGAACCTTGGCTTGGGCGGTACGACCGACGGCACCGTTGTGGCGACGGAAGGGAATGCAAGCGGTGTGGGTTTGGACGTCACCGAGGAGCTTGATGGCCTTGGCGAGGCTCAAACCTTGGAGGGCAGCGGCGGTCTCACTGTCGAGGAAATCAACCTAGATGAGCGCGAGCCCTGCGTGGTAAACAGAGGCGACTGGGAGCGGGTCACGCACCGAGTGTTCTTGTAGTGAACTCGGAGGTAAGTACCCTTCGAGATACCGACGGCCTTGCGGTCCGTGATGAGGTGCGACGAGGCGTACTTGGCCTGCATGACGCGACGAGAGAGAGAGAGAGAGAGTCAGCAATCCGGCAGAGCGAGTGCGTTCGAGGTTGGTGGGCGGGTCGGTCGATCTGCGTTTCTCGCGTTTGCGAGCCTGCTGCTGCACCGTTCCAGGCCGTTCCAACTGTGCAGCACTCGTGTACGGACGTCCTGCTGCTCCCGTATCCAGTTGGGCGCGTGTGACTGTCCCCTCTTCAAAAGCTCAACCACGCCCTCCCCTAGGCCTGGCGCCGTGGGAGGACTTCCGCCATGCCATGTCCTGAGCCTGATCAACGCTTCCTGGTATCGTCCCGAGTGCAGCAGCGACGTGTCGAAGAGGGTGTTGGCGCGGATCGGAGTTTTTTCGTTCCGAGGTTGAAAATTGGTTGGACGGCAAGTCACGGCGGATCGGAGGGGGAGTAACGCTGGGGGTACGCTTGCGATGGCTAGGAGGAGCAGCTGGCCGTACCATTTGTGCTAGGAGAAGGGCGGTGCTGACGGCAAAGGCAGACGAGGAATCAACCACTTGGCCCAATTCGTGCCATTCCAACTGCCGCAAATCTTTTTCGCTTCAATCGTAATCCCTTTTTTGTAATTCCCTATTCCAGTTTCTCCTTCCCGGCTCACGTCGCGGTCTACGTCCATGTCGTCGCCTAGCGGAAGCAGCACTCCACTCACGCTCTCGAATTCGACCGAGCTGCCAGCCTTGTCGCCTCAAGTGCGCGTCAGTCGAGCTCTCTCGCTCTCCCCACATCGCGAACGATCATTCAACTGATGTCGCAACTCGCTACAGCTCGAGAACCTCAAGGAGCAACTCAGCGTCCAGCAAGCAATTGCCGATGGGGCGAGCAACTTTCTGTCGGTCGTAGCGACGGCTGGACCTGCTGCGGACCAAGACGACCTGCGCTCAGAGGTCTTGCAAGAACTCCAAAGTGCACAGGGGCTCATCGAGCAACTGGAACAAGACATTGAAACGCTCGAGCAGTCGCTGGGTACGTTTCGAGTTCGCGCCTCAAAGGCGAGCACCAGCTCATTCATCCTTTCGAGTTCAGCACGAGACTCTGCACCACAATCCGGATCAGCGAATGGCATCGACTTCAACAGACACTCCCAGGACAATGTTCTCGACCATGAAACAGGTCAGTTCAAGCGAGCCCATTCTTTCTCAGCTATGCGACTGATTCTAAGCTTCTCCTTTGTACAGAATCTTACGATTCCGATTCGTTGTATCCGGCGCTCGAAAAACTACAGGATGCACTCGCAAAGCTTCAAGAGTTCGAAGATCAAATCGGCGAGAGGATCAAAGTCATGGACGAAATCGTCGATTCGCTCGCGGCCGAGTCTCGACTTGCCGCAAAGGTGCCACTTGACCGCCACCTACCGAGGTGCGTCATATACCGACTCGTTCCATGTCTAAAGTTGACCCACAAATTGCCTTCCGATAGCGTCATGTGCTGCCTGGCCGAGAGTGCTGGCAAAGACGTGCGAGCAGGCGGGTACAGGCTGCTTCGACACCTCGTGGTTGACGCGACAGATGTGCACCTGTTGCATTCGCGCTACATACATCTTTTCCTGATACGGTCAGTCGGTTGCCCTCGACTCGACATTCTATTCTACCACTAACTTATCCCCCCGGTAGATCTCTTGCAAGAGACGCGAAACACGATCTAGAAAAGGAGCAAGCCCTAAGGTTGACTCGCAGGATCATCGAGCTCAGCCCAATCGTATCAGATCACCCACAAGATCGCGCCAGGCTCGTGGCCATCTTGAGAGGAATCGTAGCCCTCGCGGAGCAAAGTGAGGAGAAGCTGAAAATGGCAGCTCTCGAGACTCTCGGCGAATTGGGTAAGCCTGTTGTGTGCGCATTCACGAACGCGAGTGAAGCTGAATTTGCTTCAACAGTCATCCGTGATATCTCGCTCTTGGTCGCATGCGAAGGATTGCGGGTTGTATTGCAAGCGATTTCAGATGGAGGTTCTGGGGCTGGTCCTCACGACCTCTCACCGATTCTCGCCATGAGTTTTCTGGGTATCGTCGATCATCCAGATCTGCGGAGATGGTTGAGACCCGGGGTCGATCTCGAGGTGCGCAGCAATGCGGCTAACTCTTGCTTAGACACAATTTTGCCTGACTGACATGACTCGCTCGGTTCGTAGATCGTGCTCTCTGGCTTCACAGAAGTACAGGGCAAAGGCGCTGGAATCGAGGATCGGATCAAGGCGAGCGCTCAAATCGTAGAAACGCTCCTCAAGTCTTGGTCCGGTAAGAGAAATCCACCACCAGGTCTCCGCTATTGAAGATATTCCTAAGGCCTTCAACTTTTCACTAGGCTTGTTGTATCTCAATGTGAATGGCAGACAGGCTGTGACGAGTCTTGTCGATTCCTTGACGAATCCGTCTCGGATAGTGCGGGTAAGGACCTCATTAGCACCGGCCTCTGGCCTTTTCTGAACCCAGCCCTAACCATGATGAACTGGCTCAGGACACCCTTCTCGATATGCTGAGCAATATCTTCAGCGTTCGACGTATAGCCAAAACAGCTACTTCCGATTCCATCAAACAGCCAAGGCGATCGAACGCGGATCAACGCAAGACAAACCTCATCGACCAATACACAGCGCTCCTCTTATTAATCTTCATCGATGCTGGTCTCATCGAGGTGCGTAGCTGACCAGACCCGAATCCTCCACCGTTCCTCCTAGAAGCTGACGATTGTTGCCGCCGACAGGGTTTGGCAGAACTCGCGGCAACCCCGCAAGACTCGAGCACCTCTTCGCGCACGTCAGCATTGATCGGCGAAGTCCTCGAGCTCTCGAATCGGGTTTTGCCGCCTCGACTAGCCGCACACCTGCAATCGCTACCAAGGCTCTTTGCGCTATCTATCTCGTTCGAGACAAGCGATCAGAGGCTGAATGCTGGAGATACCCTGTCAGCGATTGCCGAGCTTAATCGAGAAAAAAGAATCGCCGGAATACAAAGGTCCGTTGATGCGGAAATCTCTCCCACGTAAGGTACCACCTTTTTTGATGTCGCGATAATTCACTGTACTGAGCTACTGCCTGCAGCCCGTTGGAGGACTCGTCTCAGAGAAGTCTGCAACAACGTCAGCTCGTCGAATCAGACAAGCTGCGAGTTGCCATCTCGATGGACGATATCACCTTTCGAAACCTCCTGCTCGAATCGGGAGTCCTATCGTCAAAAGACGATTCGAAATGGTCATTCGATCTCTTGATCGAGTTGATGGAAGGTCCGCTCAGGAATCCCAAGCGGTTAGACGAAGCCATGAACGCCAGCAAGTTCATGCGAAGAGTCCTCGCTTTCTTTCAACCTGCGAGTTTCCGATACAGCGACGTCAGACTAGACGATGTGAGCCAGGACCTAGGCCTCTGTTTGCCTGAGGCTGTGGAACTGATCCGGGAATCTTGCGCGTGTGTGAAACAGGTCAATGCAAGCAAGTATACCCGGCTAGGCCGAGCAATGGTGAACACACTTCTGTCAGATCCAGCAGGGGTACAGCACCTTGCCGAAGACAAGCTGCTACTGCAGATCGCAGACTGCCTGCTGCAGCTTGAACCGGTACGCACCCTCCGCTTCTTCCGCTTGTTCATGAACGACATGGCTCATTCTCGGCGGAATCATAGGTTGGCGCAGCGGGATCTGGTGTCGACGTCTTGTTCTCGAAGGAGCGCAGCGAGAAAACCTTAGTCTCGGGTTATTTTGAGCTGTTGGGCGAGATGACCAAGTCAACAGCTGGTCTGGCGTGAGTGTCCCAGGAGTCTCGCAAAAACGACTGGTGCTGATCAGCGCTGTCGTCATCAGACTTCTTGACCAATACAAAATTTTCACATGCTTCTACCGGATCAGCGAGCTTCGAAGTCGGGACGACTTGGTAAAGCTGATTATCGAAAAGATGGATTACACACGCGACGGACACCCTCGCGTCTTCCTCCACAAATCCCTCACTTCAAGCTATCAAGTATGTCCACTCTTCTACTCGTGGGATCGCTTCGATACTGATGGCTCCCAACTCTCGCACTCTCAGCATGTTCGCCTTTTCGCAACAAATTTTCTCGCGTCACTCATTCGCCAGTCATCGGCTTCGCACAGCACTCGATGCGCTGAATGGCAAATCGATTTGCTTGTGCCCCAACTTTACGATCCTGCTCCCGAAGTGACGAAACTGGCAATCTCGGTTCTCACTCTCGCTTGCACGCACCAAGAAACGCTCGAAATGGTGGTCCGCAAACGACCTGAAGTCGAACATCTCGCAGGCGATGCTGTCGAGCTTTTGACCCAGTAAGCTACCGATTTCCACAATGGCTGGGATATGTCACTCACTTTAGCTTTGTTGGGCAAAGGTTCTTGGGAACTGCTGTTGGTGTCAATTATCTGCACGAGATCGACTTCATCGAGAACGAGCTCGACGACTGGTACGAGGTCAGCAGCATTTTCAGGAGAATGCTGTTTTTGTTACCGAGCTGAACGATGCGATTGCTGCACAGGAGCGCAACTATCAGTACATGGTCAACCTCGAGCTGTCTATGGCGGCGGCAATGCAGCCGGATCACATGGTTCTTGCGCCGTAAAATTCTGATCACTCTTCGACTTTGCTTCTTGACTTCTAACCCGATGAGCTTGCATAGGACACTTTTTGACGGAACTCCTCCATCTCACTTCTACGGAGAACTCGTCAAGACAGCCGAAGGTTGCGACATCCTCGAGGATAGCGGACATTTCCTCCGGTTCTGCGATGTTATCCGTCAGCATGCCGAACACGACCTCGATCCGGACTATATTGCTCAGCTGAAAAGTGTCCTGTGGGCCGTCGTGCGTCTTTCTTCAGGCGATTGTGTTGATTTGGTGAATTTCGATCGCTGATCTTGCAAGGGTAGGGTCATATCGGATCCGTCGAGAACGGTCTCATGTTTCTCGAGGACGAGTTAATCCTGGCCGACATCGTCGAAATCGCTTGCACTTCGCCAGTCTATTCGCTCCGAGGGTACGAGCATGGATCTTGCTGATCCAGTAACCCAGACTGACCTCACAAACTGCTCGTGCAGTACTGCGGCTTTCGCGCTAGCGCTCATTTCGTCCACGGAGGAAGGAGTGGAGATGCTCGAAGAATTGGGATGGGAAAGCATTGTCAAACCGCTGACTGGCCCAACTGGCCTCTGTGTTCCAATGGACCTCGACGACCTGTTATATGTTTGTTCTTTCCTTGCCGCGTTTTGCCGGCTGCCTAGAAAACTGACGTGTCGTCGTAGACTCCGGTGTGGCCATCCCCGCAACTGCCCCTTCCCGAGTCCCTCTTGCTCGCTGCGCCCACCTCCCATGTCGATCGAGACGCACTCGTGTGCCTCGCAAATCTCTCGAACCATATCCTTGCGACGAAAGCTTCGAAACAGCTCGCCAAGCTCAAGTCGCGACATCGCTCACACTTCGCTTCACCCGCGTTGTACTATCGCGCGCTCGACATGCTCGCGAGTCATCACTACCGTCAACCCGTCAGGACATTCATCGTCGATCTGTTCGATTACGATTTCGACGCCGAATCTGCTACTCGGCTCGTGCTCGCAGGCGACGACCTTGTCAAACGCAAACTAGAGCAAGGTCAAAATGGCAATCTGTCCATGATTCCATCCCAGTCGAACGGTGTAGGCAGCGCGAGTTGGGCTCAATCGGGCGTGTCAGCTGCAGCCATGATGGACGGCGGGTTTGGAATCGAGGGGGACGTGACCGAGGATGAAGACCAGTCGAGCATCGGCGATGACGCGCAAACGACCAAGATCCCACTCAAGACTCTCACTCCCTTACTCACCGTTCGAGGATTTCTCTTGTCGTAAAATTATGATATCGTATCTCTGTGCCCTTTGCTTGCATTCGTAATTCGCATGTATCGCGCAATGTTCATTAAGGCAATTCTATACTAAAGGGTAACGGGGTGGGGAGTCTATCTACATCCAAACGTTCAATCAAAGCATTCTTTATGCCGAATCAAACTCCCTCGGCCCTAGCAGCCTCTCCTTCTGCCTCGACCTTGGCAAGCTCTTTCTTCTCGACACCAGCGATTGAAGGCACTGCCGTTGCGCCCTCGAGGTCGCGGTCGGATCCGGTGGTGGCATCTTTCTTCTCGTCGTCCTTCTTGGGCGGCTTGATGTTGATGTTCTTGACAAAGATTGCCGAAATGGACGCCAGCACGTAGAAGGCAACAGTGATCACAAAGACCACGTCGAGACTCTTGACGTATGCGAGGATTGCGTTGTCTCGAAGACCCCCCTCGACCGAAAGATCCCAGATCTTCAGCGGCGACTCTTTGATGACCTGTGCGACAGCAAATTGTGTCAGCAACGGGCGGAATCAAGAGCGAGACCAATGCGAGGAGGCGTACCTGGAGCGGTGCTTGAGGGGCATACTTGGCAAAGTTCTTGGTGAGCTCACTCGAAAGGGTGGCCTGTCCGATGGCAAGGGCGATCGTGCCTCCGAGGAATTGCGAGAAAGATGCAGCGCCAGTCGCTTGTCCGACGAGGCGGGGAGTGTCTTTGAACTCGGCTTGCACTGCGAGAGGACAGAGGTCAGCAGTTGTGGCTAGGACCGACGAGCAGAGCCGGCTTACTAGCAAAGAGCGACTGCTGAAGAGCAGTGCCGAGGCCAACACCGCAGAGGATTTGGTATCCGATGACTTTGGCGTTCGAGGTGGTGGGCGAGACCTGGATTGAGAGGGAAGCGTGAGCGAAAGGAGCGGGAAGAGAGCATCACGGCGAGAACGAACCGTGTAGAGGAGACCAGCGCCGATCGCACCCGGCAAAGGACCGAGCACGAGGAAGTGCCAGTACCTGCCGCACATTCCAACAATCCTGCCCGAAGCGATGACAGAGATGACAACCGAGAGCATGAGGGCGAGGATGTCGACGCCTGACTTGGTGGCGGAGTGGTGCTTGGCAGCTTGGTAGTAAATCGGAAGGTAGTAGGTGAGGATGAGCATCTGCAATGAAAGCGATATTGAGCTTTTAGTCGCCTCGATGTCGGTGAACGGAGAGGATGGCTCGAGACATACCGAACAACGGGTCATGAAAGCGGTAACGCAGATCGCCCAGATCGAGTAGTCCTTGAAGATGCGGGCTGCACGGGTCGGAATGGTCAGCAGCAGTCGGAACTCAAGGCGAAGGGGAGCAGGGGCTTACGAGGAACGAGGGCGCGATCTCCAAGGTGGCGTTGCCAGAAGCCGAAAGCGAGAAGCGTGACCCCGGCTACGACGAAGCACTGTTCCAAGTCGGAGCAAGTCAGCGGAGTGATCTCGGGACAAAGTGGCGAGGAAAACTCACAGCGATGACGGCTCCACTGTTCCACGGTTTTTGGTTGCCGCCCCATTGCAAAGCAAGCACGAGAGACGTGACACCTCCAAGGGAGAGGATACCGCCGATCCAGTCCATCCTGACCGTTTGCATGAGCAAGTCGCGGGTGGACCTCTTGGTGAGGTCAGCCCCCATTGGAGGGGCCGCTTTGAGGAGGAGGAATGTGACCGCGGCAGAGAATGCACCAATCGGCAAATTGATGTAGAAGCACCATCTCCAAGAAACGTGGTCGCTGTTACAGTCAAGCGAGACAGCGTCAGTCTAGAGAATGCCGAAAAAAGAGAAAAGGAAAAGCTGAAAAGGATGCGTACGTGAGAGCTCCACCACAGAGAGGACCGATGATGCTCGAGATACCAAACACGGCACCGAACATTCCGAAAAGCTTGGGTCGGTCTTCGAGGCGAGTGACTTGCGCGAGAATCGAGAGCATCGAGATCTGACGGTAGAGGAACAATAGCAGTCAGCACGGGAATCTGACAGCAATCGTTAGAGGGGCTGCTTACGAAGATGCCCGCAGCTCCGACACCGGAGACAGCCTGTACGATTCCGCAATGTCAGCATTGGGCGGGACTTGTCCTGATGAGAGGGAAAAGGCTCACCCTGCCAACGATGATGGCGTAGATGTTTTGGCCGCTGCCGCAAACCGCACTGCCAATCTCGAATACGGTAATGCTCGAGATCAAGCACCATTTGGCGGGATAGATCCGCAAGACTTGTCCGAAAATGAGGATGAACGAGGTTTGTGTGAGGATGAAAGCCGATGAGACCCAACCTTGCAGGTCGAAGGCATCAAAATCGCTCGCAATACGAGGAAGCGCGGTTGCGAGAATAGTTTGACTAGCAGCGGGTATGTACAAGATCAGCTTCGCAGTCCTCCTCCATCTGAACAAGTGAAAGAGACTCACTCGAGGGCAACCAGGAGAAGGGACAGGAGCATCGACACAAAGACGAGCGCGAGCCTCTTGCCGGTCAGAATGAACGACTCCGGAGTAGGCTGGGCAGCCTTTGCTGGCGGTTGAGCATCTTTGTGGATGCTTTCTTCACTCGATAGAGTCGACAGAGGACGGCCGGAATTGTCGGTGGAGGCAGGTTGAGCCGCGTGAATATCTTGAACCATGTTGAGCCCGATATTATGCGGCAACGATTCGATTGATGCGCAACGGTGTCAGAAGATGCCTGTGACGAGCTGGAGGAACACTGGAGCGTGAGGAATGAGAAGAGAGGAGAAGCTGACTCGAGTTCACGGTCCCGGAAATAACCCAACTTTTCGAGTCAGTCCGCCGAGCCGCCGAACGGCCGCGCGTCGGAATCGCCGACGCCAGTTTCGGGACCCGCTTCGGAGCTTAGTGACTTACGCGGCAGCTGCGCCTATTTACAACTTTCGTGCACATCTGCCGTATGCCATATGGCTCTGCTGCTCCAGATGCGGCGATATCGCGCGGACAAAAACAGCGACTTCGCGGACTCGATGCCAGGACATCCGTGCCCCTGCTCCGAATCGTAACATCGAGATCTTGCAAGAGCTCGCTGTTATGCCATGTGCAAGAGCAGACGGCCGTGCCGCCGGGGAGAGTGCGCCAGAGCAAGTGACACTGGTTACAGAGTGAAGCGCAGGCTGCTTTCGGTCAGTCTTGATGGAAGAGTTCCCATAGCTTTGCCATTGCAAGGCATAGCTCGTCGAGCCAGAATTGTCAAGCCTGTAGCGGAAGCGGGTAGGAATTCGAAGCTACATGGTCCGAGCGCTCCGGTCGACCCATGCCTGGCAGTGACACGCTTGCCTGAGCGCTTGTCCGCCAGCTGTCCCCAAACACCCGGAAGTACTTGAACCCTTGGCAATGCTTCTACTGACGCTCAGACTGCCGTTCTGGCCGCCTGGTTACTTGAAATGCTCGGCTGAATTCGCCCAGCACGAAGACAGCTTGAATGTCTAGGTAGGATGAGATCAAAGTTTAGAGCCACTTCAGGATCTAAGGATGACAATGGCGCGAAGAGATTTCGATGGCCGACTGATCGCACAACGTTAGGCGCCGAAGCGAGCCGTGAGCGGTCGGCCGAAGTGGTGCCGCACGCTCGCCTCGCCCGCCGCTCAGTTCTTCAATCTTCTGACATCGAGCTGGCCGATCCATGCTCTCAGCTCTGAGGAGACCCAGGGCTGTACTACCACATCAAGCGAATCTGCTGTCACTGCCATCGCCCGCTCTTCGTTTCGGCTCGACCCCCTCCACGCCTCGCTTCCTCCGAACCCCTCGACACACTCGTTCCGCAGCCGCACGCGCGAGAGCGGAGACAGGTGCCGGAGGTGGGTCACCGGGGACAGCAGCGGGTCGGATAGAAACTAGAGATGACGACCTCAGGCGGACTCGAGCCTCGAATCCACGCGAGGTGCGTCCCCAATCCAGGCTACAGTACTCTGTCGCTATCTAACCAATCACTGGCTCAACAGTTGGTCTCCCACCTGAATGACTTTGTTGTTGGGCAAGAACGGGCGAAACGGGTTCTCGCAGTAGCGTGAGTAGTGCTCCTGTGAGGTCCCGCTCACCCACCGCTGTATCGGACTTACGCTCTATGACGAATCCAGAGTCTACAACCACTATACCCGCCTTAATTCGCTCGCTGTGAACACCTCTCCCCCACTTTCCCCCGATATTCCGCGCGAAGTCACAGAATTCGCGGCTGCTGCACAGCTACCAGCTACCGGATGGATCCCGTACAAGCCGACAACTCAAGAACTTCGCAAAGCTCGCAAGTCGTGGGAGAAATCGGTCTCGCCAGAACAACGAGCAGAGTCTGACCTGTACTGGGGCAAAGCACGGGCGGATCCAGCGGAAGAGCAGACCGAACCAACCTCTGCATCGATTCGCCCGAAGCCGAAAAGTGCACGGGGGACAGGTCTTGGCAAGGAGAAGAACTCTAGCGGCAGCAGCGAGGATGGATCCATTGGGCAGCAATGGTTCAAGAATGCCGATACCGGATTGATCATCTGTGTTGGTGGTGCTGGACCACCGCCTGTCGAGCCTGAGCAGTACGAAGATCCGACACTTTACGACTCTGTCCCGCATGATCAAGATTCGCTGCTTATGCCGTTCACCGACGAGAACGGCACGGTCATCCGGCCTGTTGCGCCGGCTGCCAAGGACAAACAGGAGGAAGACAAAGCGTCATACAAGGACAAGGACAAGACGAAGAGCAAGAAACACGACAAGCAGCACGAGCCTCTTGTTGCAAACGGCACTGCGACAGTCGCGGGTCAAATACGGGATGGTTTCGGTTCGCCTTTCCCCTCCACAAACCCGTTACCTCGCTTACCTATCATGTCGGAAGGCCCGCCATCTCAGAACGTCCACGATCTCAAGGCAGAGATGAAAAGGCGAGAAGCGATCTACGACCAAATCCGTTCACACCTGGCTTCGGCCTCCTCCCCCCGGTCCAAGCAGCGTCCGAGCCAGAACTCAGAGGCCGCTTTCGAGAAATCGAATGTGCTCCTGTTAGGCCCAACTGGATCGGGCAAATCATTGTTGGCGAGGACTCTTGCACGTGCGCTTGATGTACCGTTCGTTTCGGTTGAGGCGACGAGCATGACTTCGGCAGGCTACGTCGGGGAAGACGTCGAGAGTGCTGTCGCGCGTCTCGTTGAAGCTGCCGACGGTGACATCGAAAAAGCAGCGTAAGCAGTCTGTTCCTCCCTCCCACTCCGTGCAAATGGCTGAACAAGGGAACCGAATGACCAGTCGGGGCATCATTTTCATCGACGAGATCGACAAAATCTCATCGTCGGGTCGAACCTCAAAAGATGTCGGAGGGGAAGGTGTTCAACAGGCGCTGCTCAAAATGCTCGAGGGCACCCTCGTCAATGTCTCGGAGTACAACGTAGTCGAAGGAGGTTCCAACGGTCGCGGTCTGTTTGGAATGACGAAGAAAGGCCCATCACGGGAGCAATCAGTAGACACTACCAACATCCTATTCATTGTCGCCGGGGCGTTTGTCGGACTCGAGAAGATCGTGCAGGCACGCATCTCGAAGGGTTCGATCGGATTCACATCCAAGATTGCACCTTCTCCATCGACCACCTCGCGAGTATCCGACACGCCTGGCAAGCTGATCGCGGAGAAAGAGGACGTCTCGCACTTGCTCGACGAGGTCGAACCCTCGGATCTCGTTTCCTTCGGTCTCATTCCCGAGTCGGTCCCTGATCTCACCTCTCGAGGTCGCATCTGCTATCTGACTGATCATTCGGTTTGAGTATTCCGTTGACAGGTTCATCGGTCGACTTCCAATCACTGCGGCGCTCAAATCGCTTACAGAGAACGATCTTCTGCGGATATTGACCGAGCCCAAGAATGCTCTCGTACGACAGTATCAAGAGCTGTTCCATGCATCGGGAGTCGAGCTCAAGTGTGTCAATTCCCCGAGAGCACTCTGTCGGGTGCCCGATTCCGAGCTGAAACGCATGCACTGCAGATTGACGACAGCAGCGTTGAAAGCTATCGCTCAGAAGACTGTCAGCAAAGGTACCGGAGCAAGAGGACTTCGTAGATTGATGGAGAACATCTTGCTCGACTCGATGTTTGACGCTCCGTTCGTCTTTCCGTCATTCTTCACTGCGGAAAGCACTCCGCTAACTCAGAAAAGGTGTTACAGGCAATCCTCGATCCGATATGTGCTGATCACGAAAGCGGTGGTGGATGGGCAAGAACCCGCAGGGTACTTCTCCCGAGCCGAGAAATGGAAGTTTGACCAGATCTTCGCAGACGAAGATAACGAAGGCAACACTGGTACGGGATCTAGCCGGCCTCGACCGGACGACGTCGAGGATGCGTTCCAGGAAGCCGAAAAGAGAGACCAGGAGAAGATCGAGAGGGCCGAGAAGAGGAGGAAGAAGCTGGCAGCAGCTGCTTGAGACGTCGATCCTGCACACCTTGTTCATGGCTGTTTATTGAGTAAGGGAGACCATCCATGTTGTTCCAGTTATGTAACGCGCCCTCCTCGAGAGCTTGTCGGAGTGGTGACCCATTCATGCTCAGATTTTCCTCCCTCTCGATCTCGATTCTACTTCAAACCTGTCCGGATGAGAGCAGACTGCCGGACAAAAGTCTTTCTGCGGATCGCGGGTTCCAGTTCAGGAACAGTTTGTCAGTCTCGATAGTTCAGGTCACAACGAATAATTTTGAGCATGAGCAATGGGAAAGAGATCGCTCGAAGATCTTTCTGCCGTCCGGGACGATCGGCGACAGGACATCGGTAGGCTGGTCTGGTGCCGAAGAGCTTTGACTGGCCAAGGGAAGAGCCAGGCAGAGACATATCGCAGGAGCGAGCAGGGCAACAGAGCGGTGTAGCAGCCGGGAGAAGCAAGAGCAACAAACCGCCGGCCCATCCGTCGCAACCAGCCGGGAGGCAAGTAGCCTCAGAAGGTGAGGCAAACAGCCTCGAAAGAGGGTTATCGACTGAAGTCACGTGAGAATAAGCAGACGCGACAGTGCTAATTTTGCGATTCCTCGGGCGAGCTTTGGCAGGGGAACCTAGACGCGCACGCTCTAGAGCACTTGGTGTACCTTCGCTTCCTGGGCGACATCAGGCATCGCCATAATTGAAAGATTTGGTTGATCGAAATCACCTGCATCGCCCAACCTTGAACTCCCGGCGCGGTCATTCCGGGCAAGCTGGATGAGCGTAATAGCATCAACTATGTGTATTCCAGGGTGCGCCTCTCACGGTGCGCGAGGAGGCGTGTTTTAGCGAGGATGCGTTATGGACGATGAAAAAAATCGGTGCGAGAACCCTTCTCTTCTCCCTCACTCACTCGGTCACCGCTGACTCCGCCAACGCTCCTCTTTTTCAAAGACCCCACCCCGTACTTTCAAAAAGACCAGCAAAGATGAGCTACGTCGCCAAGGGAGACAAGGAATTCCAGGAGGGAGCTGCCCCCGCCGTCAAGAACCACAAGATCAGGATCACCTTGACCTCGAGGAACGTCAAGAACCTCGAGAAGGGTTAGCTGCCTCTCTTTGCTTCAGAATTGCCCCGGAGCCGACCGGGGCGCGTGAGCGTATTGGCTAACCGCGTCGCCTTGCTCTCGCCTCGCCCACAGTCTGCACTGATCTCGTCAACCGCTCCAAGGACAAGGACCTCCGCGTCAAGGGACCCGTCCGCCTCCCCACCAAGCGTCTTCACATCGTCACCCGCAAGACTCCTTGCGGAGAGGGATCCAAGACCTGGGACCACCTCGAGATGAAGATCCACAAGCGCCTCATCGACCTCGAGTCCCCCGCCGAGGTTGTCAAGCAGATCGTGCGTCTCCTAAACTCTCAGGCCAAGGTTAAAGTCGCGTCCGCTGACGTTGTTCTCTCCATTTTAGACTTCGATGTCGATCGAGTCTGGCGTTGAGGTCGAGGTCACCATCGCTGCCAACTAAGCGTGCTGCACCTTGGGTTGCGCCGGTTCAGGGGAAATCGCTAGATGGGAATAGGAAAAACACGGGCGATCGTCCATAGTCTTTTCCGTTCTCGCGGTGTGTTTTGCTCTGTAACCTTCTCCGGAATTCTGTATATTTGGTCGTGTGCAACGCCATATTGGGATTTCCGGGATCAATTGCTACATTTGCGGTTTGGGTCTTATGCGATCGAGAGTGCATGCGAATCAGAGACTTGGGAATTGACGCGGACGCGCGGTATCCCATCGATTTCACTCTCCCACTCGCTAGCCCCAGCGCCCCCGTCTCCTGCTGCATGAACAAGCGTCACAGCCCACCTCGATATATGAACAAAGCTGTCGCTGCTTCTCCCTGGTGCGTTCGCTCGCTCGCCTGTGCGAAATGAGGCCTTTTTCCCTGACACGGCTCCAATCGCAATTGCCCTCTCTCGCTCGTGCCCGTGCGCCTACCGTGCCCGCATCGAATGATCTCCGTGTACAGCGCACGCTTGATCCGTCCGACCTCCCAGTTCTGCGCCGACTGCTTCGCCTCGCAAGACTTGGACCGCCCCCCGTAATTTGACTTACACCCCCGCTCCTATCAACCATTTCACGGTCTCTCTCTCGACACGGACCTATCGAATGAGGACTTTTCTCCGACTTCTCTAATTAATTAAACCAACATTATTTCTGCCTGCCTGTCTGCCCATCCCTCCCGCGTCTCGTCGAAACCGCAACGATGGTCGCGCTCTCTGCGAAGAAGGTGTCCCTTCCGCACCTCTCGCTCTCCTCGTCCCGCAACAACTCGCCGTCGCCCTCGCGCGCCAACTCGCTCAGCTCGGTTGCCAACACTCCAACCTCGACCGCGCCGACCAGCCCGGCCGCGCTGCCATCAACCGCGAGCTCGTCCTTCTTCACTAATCCGCTCGCGCTAGACCGCAAGAAATCGAAATCTACCTCGCCCAAACTCCGTCCAGTCGATCCAATCGTCCCGGCGGATTCGGCTCCTGCGACTTCGCC
Organism: Sporobolomyces koalae; assembly: GCF_050403365.1. Lineage (NCBI taxonomy): Eukaryota > Fungi > Basidiomycota > Microbotryomycetes > Sporidiobolales > Sporidiobolaceae > Sporobolomyces > Sporobolomyces koalae. The sequence continues at coordinate 52,360 of NW_027481748.1, forward strand.
GACGAGCCCTCGATCGCGGGTTGAGCCAGACAAGGACAAAGCGGTGCGCCGTAGCTCGTTCGGAGCGTCCCTCTCGGCGTTCTCTGCTCCGTCGTCTCGCTCCTCCTCTCCCGCGACCAAGTCGTCGTCGATCCCGGCGGGGTTGAGCTTGACGCCTGCGTCGGCGCAACTCTCGCACGACCCTTCTTCGAATCCGGCCGCCGGGACCCCGATGGGAGGACTCAAACCTCTTCAAGTCGCGATCGCAAAGAGTGCAGGCGCTGTCAAAGACCGAGGTGGTGCACTGCTGATGCGGAGCAAGTCGAGCGACAGAGCCGCCGACGGCATGGCAAAGTCGGCGCTCACCGCGGAGAGTGGGGTCCCCGTCAAGAAAAAGACGATGATGGGCACGATGAGGGGTCTCGCACTGGGCCAATCAGTCAGTCAGCCAGCTCAGTCGAGGAGCTCGGCTTCTTCAACGAATGCGAGCGCCATGCCGAATGCGCTTGCCGGATCAAACAAGGTCTCCAGTATGGCTCCTCCGCTTTCGCATTCGGGCACAACGACTCCGACATACCTCCCCCATGGAGATCCGCTCGCATCACTGTCGACGACGACGCCACGGACCAACTCGCACGTACACCAGCTCGCCGAGTCTCACGTGTCGCAGATCTCGTTGCGCTTGAGCGAGACGGTCAACAAAGTGTTCATGCCAAGTGCCCATGGCACCGCTGGTGTTCAAGCCGACAAGCTCGAAGGAACGTTCTTTGTGCCGTCGTCTGCCGTCCAAGAGGCAACCGGTGGCAAAGGTAGACCTTGTCCTAGAGTCATCAAGAGTCGCGAGTTTGGCGAGATGCTAGTCTCGTCAGTTCTTTCTTTCCTGTTTCGATAACCTGCAGAGAGAACTGACCGTACCCTCCCTTTGCTTCGATAGCGAGTTACATGCGGCTGCTCACGACTCGTACCTCCTGCGCACGATCCTTCGGTCGTCTGTCCTGAAAGCCCTCTCGCTCTTCCTCTCTCGACTGTCGGCGCTCCTGCTTGTGCCGACCTCTGTCAACGACCCTCACTTTCGCGTCCCCCTCTCGCTGCCGTCCTGCAAAGATCCAAAGTTGCAAGAGTCCGACTCTCACTTCGCGGCCCAATTCCCCCTCCCACTTCGGTACAACCTCCACATCGTACGATGTGCAATCACCGTCAAACAGTACATGCTGCAGATCGCTGCCAAGGAGAACGGCTTCCCGGCGTTTGTCGAGGAAACGTTGAGGCCGTGGCGCGCCAAGTTGACCGAGCTGATCGGCAGAGTCATGACTCCGGTCGTCACAAGTTTCAAGAACGCGATCAGCGACGCCTGCAAGAAGAGTCGGATTGAAGGCGGGTATGTTCCTGCTGCGGGTGCATCCGCCACTATCAACGGCAACAGTCACCGTGGACGGGCAAACTCGGGTGACAAGTCGACTGGCTCGTCAGCGCTCGGATTGAACATCGCTCCGGCTCCATCAAGGTCTTCAAGTCAGAGCCGATCGTTGTCACTTGGAAGATCGGGAGGGATCACTCCCCTTTCGGCGACAGGAACGGCATCGTCGACGAGTTCGCCTAACGGTCCCGTGTGGTTGCAAGAGGCTGGACAGATTTTCGATATCTGCACGAGACTGTTCCAGCGTCTAGACGCCAAGACGGACACGGACAGGTGGGCGGTCGGGATTGCGATCGCGGCGATTTGGAAAGGCATGCTGGGTTGTTCGGCCAGGATCATCTCGCAGGATGGACTCGTCCCTTCGACCCAACCTACCGCCGTCAACGGTGTAGCCTCTGCCCCCGTAAAAAACAGACTTCTCGGTGGGGTCAAAAAGACGCCTTCGCCTCCTCCATCCCCGCCTTTGCCAGCAGTCGGTCTCGCCAACACTCCTACGCTCGGTAGTGCTGGCCCATCTCCTGCCACTGTCGCATTCGTGCGCCTAATTTCGGACCTCGAGCTCTTCGAACATCGCCTCCTCGTTTTCCTGTCGGCAACTTTGTCGTCTCCGCAAGTCGTCTTGCATCCCTCGGCTGCGCCTGTCGACCCTTGTCCAGGTGCGCCCGCCTGTGGACTGTGCAAGACGGGACGCACCTTCGACGAAGAGTCCGATTCGTCAGACGAGGACGATCACGGTGATCAAGGGGCTCTCGGCAAGGAGAGTCGACTCGCGTTGAGTGCGATGAGGGAAGCGATGCAGGCTCTCAGCTCGATGATCGTCGTCGTCCGGGCTTCGAGGGATTTGGATGTGATCGGACAGGCCCTCCAGTCTGACACGGTCCCTTCTTCCCCATCCAAGAAACCCACCGCGCCTCTCACGCCATCGGACCTCTTCGCACTTGGTCCTGCCGCTTCTGCTCCCGCGCCTACCACCCAGCACCACATGCCCTCGTTGACTATCGTCTCGCCAACTCCGGCTCACCCGCAATGCCCGACTCTTCGATCAGCAATCATTGATCTTCACCCTCTCATCCTTCTTCACCTCATGCTCTCACGCCTGCCTCGTTCACTCCCGTTCCAACTTCCGCACGAGATCTGGGCCTTGCGAGGCGAATGGGACGAGTACGAGAACGAATTGAGGGGATTTGCGGCTGCAGAGGAATGGGCCGGAGAAATCGCATGGGAGATCAAAGGCGAGATTGTCCGGGTTCGTCAAGAATCAGGAGTCAACGACCTGACCGACACGGAGAAGCACGCTCTCAAGGTGCTCGAGGAAACAGTGGAGAGGGTTTCGAGGGATTCCGCCTAATATACTATGCAGCATTCACTCATTCTTACCGTCTTGCCGTGGCATCTTTTTGGGCTTTGAGCTGTACTGCTATCAAACTAGACTTTTCCGCTATCTCGAATCAAGAAACGGCCGACTCTCTACCTCTCTTTTGCCAGGCCAGTAAAGCTCAGCGGATCGGTAGGGTGACTCTTGTGTTGGCTGCCTTCGAGGTCTCGACATAAAGTTTGGGTAATGGATAGGGTAAAATGTCTGCAATGCCAAGTTATTTGATTTGATTTCCAATTTACTGTTAATTTCCTTTTATAGTGAATAGTCTCGCCTGCATTCATTCAGCCTTGTTTTCCAGCCTCTCTTGATCGAACTCGCTTGCGCTTGTACTTTTCTCTCTCTTTTTCACTTTGTTCTCTCGACTCGGCTGAACGTACTTACGACAGTTCACTCAGGTTGGCTCAGTACTATCACCATACTTTGTACCCGCACATGGTTCAACGTACTCACGACAATTACCTTCGCAGCCTGCAAACAATTGTGTCGACCTTTTGTTATCGCAGCGGGCGCAGAGTTCCTTTGTTCTCGGCCTGAATCAACTCGCGTTCGCGCCTTTCGTCTCGCCTGTTTGTCCCTCCCGGCACGCTGTCGGATATGACTCCTCCGATAAAATACCGCGGCACCAGAGCGCTTGGAGTGGCCGATGTCGCAAATACCCTCTACCCTCGCATTGTCGAGAAAGAGCCCGCCAAGCTCACGGACGTCGTCTGCGCTTGGCAAAAACACGACGGGGATTACCGGAGCCCTGACGTTACAGCGTCGCGTTTTAAATCCCACCATACCTGCTTCAGTCATCGAGCGAGACTGCTCCGAGGCAAAACGGTGCGACGAGCCATCGTCGACGTCTTGAGACGCGAGGATCGAGTGGACGAATCACACCTCAACGGCGAGTCACTGGATCGGGTGCTTGAATGGGCAATGGAAATCTCGAGACACACGGGAGAGGCGGAATTCATCAGCCCTGGACTCATCATAGCCCCGGATTGGGAGCTCGCGGAGCAATATCGTCAATATGGATGGAAGGACCCTGGAATACGCTGGTCCGCATTTCGCCCGTCACTCCTCAAGATCACCTTCGTCCCGGCGAACCTGACCTGGAGGCTCGAGGTCGTCGATATCAAGTCAACCCAGCCAAGCTCTGTTCCCGATGATCCGGTTCGTCCTGCACGCGCATTCCCGTTATCCCCTGCTGCTGACATCTTTCGAGCCGAATCAGCTCTTCCCCTGCGAGGACTTCAAGCTGCAAGTGTATCGATATTTCCTGAGACTCCTGGTCGAGGACATCAAGATGAGCGACCCTTTCTTCCGTCGCCTCGTCGTCTCTCGCGACATAAACTTGTGGCGCTACACGGGATGCTTTTCTCGCGCCTGCGACGACCCCGACTGCATCCTCAACTCGCCTTGGATCGATTCCGACTACATCGAGCGCGCGATGCGAATCACGGTGAGGGCCAACACGCAATGGGTTAAGACCCGACTCTTCTCGCAAATTCCGAGAGAGCTCGGACTGGCCAGGGCGACAAAGTAACGCCGGAGGAGGCAATTACGCGTACTCTGGGAATGATCCAGTTGGTCTGAAGAATTCTGTATCCTGCTGCTCGTCTCCCTGTAAATTTCATCAATATAGCGCATCGACCTTCACCCTCTTATCCTTCTTCACCTCATGCTCTCGCGCCTGCCTCGCTCACTCCCGTTCCAACTTCCGCACGAAATCTGGGCCTTGCGAGGCGAATGTGACGAGTACGAAAACGAATTGAGGGGATTTGCGGCTGCAGAAGAGTGGGCCGGAGAAATCGCATGGGAGATCAAAGGTGAGATTGTCCGGGTTCGTCAGGAGTCAGCAGTCGTTAACGACCTCACCGACACGGAGAAGAACGCTCAAGGTGCTTGAGGAAGCGGTGGAGAGGGTTTCGAGGGATTCCGCCTGATTTATGCAGCATTGCAGCAATCCTTACGTCTTGCCGTGGCATCTGTGTCGTGACTCTTTAGCTGAACGCCTGAGAGGTCTCGACAAGCGCGAAAGAGGCTTAGGTTTTCCCTCTTACAGTTTGTGCTTATTCTGCCATGCTTGCATTTATTCAGCCTTGTTTTCCAGGCTCTCTTGATCGAACTCGCTTGCGCTTTACTTTTCTCTCTCTTCCTCACGTTGTTGCCTCGACTTGGCTGAACGTACTTTCCACAGTTCACTCAGGTTGGCTTATTGCTATCATCATACTAGGTATTCGCGCACAGCTGAACGTACCTGTCGGCCTTTTGTCATTTCAGCGGCCGATTCCGTTACGCAAGCGTTACGGCAATTTGATTGCGCAGAGTCCCTTTGTTTTTGGCCTAAATCAACTCGCGTTCACGCCTTTCGTCTCGCCTATCTATCTCGCTAAGAACGCTGTGTGTGTGTCTCGACATGTCTGTCACACAGTACGACGGCCCTATGGCGCTTGGAGTGGGTGATGTCGCAAAAACCCTCTACCCTCGCACTGTCAAGAAAAAGCCCGCCGAGCTCGCAAACGTCCTTCGCCCTTGGTACAAGCACGATGGGAAATCTCGGAGCCGTGAGTACACAGCGGAGCCGTTCGGATCCCACCACGAGTGCTTCAGTCCTCGAGCGAACCTGCTCCGAGGCACAACGGTGCGACGAGCCATCGTCGATGTCTTGAGGAACGAGCGTCGAGTGGACGAATCACACCGGAACGGCGAGTCGCTGGATCGGGTGCTTGAATTCGCAATGCACGCCTCAAAAAGCAAGGGAGAGGCGTATTTCATCAGCCCTGGACTCATCACAGCCCCGGATTGGGAGCTCGCGGAGCAATATCGTCAACATGGATGGAAGGACCCTGGAATACGCTGGTCCTCGTTTCGCCCGTCACTCCTCAAGATCACCTTCGTCCCGGCGAACCTGACCTGGAGGCTCGAGGTCGTCGACATCAAGTCAACCCAGCCGAGCTCTGTTCCCAATGATCCGGTTCGTCCTGTACGCGCTTTCTTTGATCCCCTGTTCCTCACGTCTTCCTCGCCGAGCCAGCTCTTCCTGAGCGAGATCTTCAAGCTGGAAGTGTATCGCTATTTCCTGAGACTCCTGGTCGAGGAACTTCGAGATAGGGACTCTTTCTTCGATTGCCTCGTCATCTCTCGCACCCTGAGCGTGTGGCGATACGAGGGATGCTTTTCTCGCAACTGCGGTGAACCCTACTGCATCCTCAACTCGCCTGGAATCAATTCCCACCATATCGAGGACGCGCTGTGGATCGGAGAGAGCGCCAACACGCAGTGGGTCGAGACCCATCTATTTACGCGGATTCCCAGAGAGCTCGGACTGGCAAAGGCGACAACGACAACGGCAACGATGAAGCAAATCACGCAAGAGGAGGCAATTACGAATAGCTTGGGATCGATGCGCTTGGTCTGAAGGCCTCTGTGTACTGCTGCTGGTTCCCCTGTAAATGAGCAATATCCCTAGTCGGTCTTTTAGCACTTTCGACTGACGATGGCGGTTAGCAGAGCGACACTGCCGTATCGAGGGCTGTGCGCAGGGGATCAATTCCGTTGGCTTTGCCTTTATCGCGAGAAGCTACTCCCGAAGCCGCGTAGGAAAGCCCTTTCAGCGATACCAAAGCTTCTAGTGTAGTGCAGCTGTTATATCGGACAGCGTGATCAGGGTCTGAAAGGCGAAAGCCTGACTGCACGGATCCCTGATTTCTGCGCGGATACTTAGGACGGGCAACATCGGCGTCGATTCGGCCATTTCATCGAACAATCCGTCCATCTTTTACCGCTACACGTTACTGAGATCGGTCGGGAGTGAACGAAACTTCAGGCGGGAACGGCGTAATAGCAACTACTGTGGATGTCGCAAACGCGTTCTTTCTCCGAGCCATTCGTCAAGCAAAGATCCCAAACGATCTCCAGTCGCGCCACCTACAGAAACACACAAACGGTTGCCACCGTTCACTGATCAAAAGGTCATGACGCGTCCGCGACCATAGCGCGTTTTTCGACGGACCCTTGATACAGCCATCCAGTAAACAGGCGGCGGCGATGCTACGACGCATCTGGGAGGAGGCTATGCATCAAAGAAGATTGATGGTACGCACAAGTCCGGACAACCGTTGTGAAGAGTCTCGCTCGATGCGATGATAAGCTCTCGCGAGAATTTCAGCCGAGATTGCATCAGCCCAGGCGTCATCGAGCCTTCGATTGTGGCTCAGAAGTAAGTCATCCGAGGCTGGACTGCTTTCGGTGACGACGTGTCATCTGCTTTTGCCCTTCGAATATTAACGCATTGTGGTTATTGCAAAGGCTGGCAATCCCGCGAGTGGAAGCTGCAAGGCTGTCCCCTTAGGTGCTCTGATCTGGACGCCGAGCAGTTCGAGAGGCTGTACGAAAGACGTTCAAGGCGGAACCTGACCGAATCGAGGAGCAGCTTTTCGAGCGTACCCCGAACGAGGTAGGAACGCAGAAGATCACATTGCTCGAAAAGGTTCATTAGAGCAAATGGTGTGAGCCATAAAAAGCTTTTCTGTCTGCTTGTATCGCCAGAGCTCAACAACGGGCGACAGCCGTAGCAGCGTGAAGCAACGAGAGGCTGCCGGCAGGACAAGCTCTCGCGTGTCAGATATTCCATCCCAATCCGACTCGAACGCACGTCCTCTTGTCATGATCTTCCACCAGCAGATCGAGTCTGCTTCAGGACCGGGCGATATGAGAGTGGCTGCCGCGAAAGCGAATCTAGCAACAGCGGACCCGTGCGCTACTCAAATTCAATGCTCGCCGCTCCTCTTCCCAATCTTAAGGAACGATTTTCTTCCAGGCGTCTCCGCAAGAGCAACGTCCAGCAGATATGATCAGATCAAGCAAGCTTTTCGAAATCCGAAGTAACCTGGCTATCTAACTGCGCGCCCGCCGGGCGATCCGGCGCCGAAATTCTCCAGGTTGGTTTGATTTGCTCGACTCGACTGGTGACATGCCACATCTTGTCCTATCTCCATACACTGTGGTTGCCCCGGCAATAGCTGAGAGAAAGCGGACCGATCGAGGGCTTTGCGTGATCCGCGAGGATGTCACTCGATGCGGACGGAGCGCCCGGGCGCCCGGAGCGAGCGACTTCGCAAAGTTCGGTCAGGGCATTGCCGATCATATCTTGCCTCGCCTCGACAATCAGATACCTCACACCTACTTCACTCTCTCAATCCATCTGCTCACCCAGTGCAGCGTAGTGAGGCATCGGGCTCCCGATCGCGCCGCAGCCATACAAGAATACAAGCTTCAAGCGTCGACACCGAGTTCATCTCTTCAATTCAAGGATAGCTTCTGCAGCAGTATGACTCCGCCCAATGGCTCAGCAACCTTCAGACCATTGATCGAGACTCCCGCCCGCCCAGCGTCCGCCGGCCCCGTCACAACTTCAAGCCCTCAACAGCAAGGCCCTCCAGCTTCTTCCCTGCCTTCGGTCTCTCCCAATTCGTCGCATGTGGCCCGCCCTTCAGCAATCTCAATCCGTCCAGACCTCAGCGGAGTGCAGACCCGCATCCGAGCGCGATCGATCAACTCTGGCAAGGGTGTCAGCGTTCCCATCGTCCTGCCAACACTCGAACCTACACTCGCAGGATCGCCCGTGCTGCCGAATTTCGACACGATAATTAAGCAACGAGTTGACGAAGTCTTGGATGCGAGGGCGGGGAATGGAGGAGCGAGTTCGGCATTGGCCAAAGTTCGAGCGGCACAGGGCGATATCCAGTCCTCGCGGAGCAGTGCGGGCGGAGAGCTAGACGACAGCGAGCCGATACAATCAGGAACAGAGACTGGGTCGACTCGCTCAGACAGCCCGCTTCAAACACCCCAAGACTCGGACTTCGAATCGAACGGTGTTCCATCCTTCAGGGTCGAGGGCCCTAGCCGAAGGGGAAGCAGTGCCGAGCGGGAAGAGCGGGAGCTGTGGCGGTCGAAGGGAGAAGTGGAGGAAGATTTGAAAACCGTTGAAGGTCGGAACAGGAGCAGAAGTCTCGAAGGAATGACGAGGATGGGCCTTCGACGGGGCCGAAGCTTTACAAGTCTGCTCAATCAACCGCCCAAATTGTCGAGCCCAACTCTCGAGCGCAACAAGGAACTCTACCAGCCCCCAAAACCTATACCTGAAACATACGAGTTCGAGTCGGAACGTCCCTCCCCTGTCACTGCCACAATCGGCGACAGCTATCAACCCTCGACTTCTATCCTGTACCCCCCGACGATGTCCGACAGCTCAGACGTCCCAGCTCTACCAGCACCTACGAAATCGATGCGAGACTTCATCCCGCAACTCGTCATTCTCGTCTCTCTCTTCTTTTCGTCCTTCGCCGTCATCTTTTTCTTCATTAGCACGCTTCCCGGCCTCTTCCTGCCCCATTCGGTCGCCGATCTGCCCGCCTTGACAAAGACCCTTTCGACGTATCGATCGTCGAGTTTCGCTGCCGAACTCCATCTATTCGGAGTGCTCACGATCCTGTTCCTATGGAAACAATGTTTTTCGATTCCTGGTTCTGTCCTGACCAACATCCTCTTTGGAGCGCTGTATGGAACGACTGCTGGAACTCTGTGGGCGTGTCTGTGGACTGCGACAGGAAGTACTGGCGCTTACCTGATTGCCCTTGTCATTGCGCCCCTTGTGAGCTTCAATTCTCCTCTCCTGATCTTGACCATGTGCCTGACGAAGCCGGAACCGCCAGGTTGAATACTACTTTGCGACGCCATTAGCGATGACCCGCCGCGCGCTCAAATTGCCCGATCCGACTGCCTCGCCTATGCCAGGCAGTCCAGCCTCCGTCCCGATCTCAAGTTCGGATCTATTCTCGCACCTTCTCCTCGCTCGTTTCTTCCCACTGTTGCCCTACAGCGTCCTGAACGTGAGTGTCGCCACATTTGAGCATCTGGAGATTCGCGTCTTGACACCTGCTGGAACAGGTCATCTCGGGTGTACTACGACTACCGCTCGGTCCGTTCTTCACAACTCTCTTGATCGGCTCGTTCCCGTTCAATTTCGCGACGGTTTCAGTTGGCAACCTCGTCGCTCTCGCCGCCTCGGATCCTTCTACACCTCTCGGCGACAAAATCTGGTCGAAAGAGGTTGTCATGAAACTGGTCGCTGTCACGTTGATCTCGGTATTGCCCCTCGTTTTCAAGGAACAGCTCAAGCGGATGCTGAGCAGCGGTGGAACGATCTCGCTCGGCATCGAGCGTGTCCGAGACCTTATCGCGAGGATGTTGTTCGGGTTCGGTTCGGTACCTTCAACCTCGACGATTCCGGTGCCAACGTACCCTTCCGGCGGCAACGGGTTGGGCAGAAGAGGCTGGCAGCGAAAGTTCAAGGCGTCGATCGGGAGTGCGAGCGAGTTTGTCGCACAAGGGTTCACGCTGGGTGCAGGCCGCAGGAACCCGTACGAGAGGGTGGCGAGCGATGCTGGACTTCCGCATCATTTCGCCGAGGGCGAAGACGATGCCGAGATGGGCGGAATTCACTAGCCCTTCTCTCCCTGACCAAGGTTCTAGTAAGTTTTCTTTTACCTTGTGCCCACTCTTTCAGTCGCTGAGAGGTCTGGCTCCTCGCTCGCAGCTCTTCTATTCGTCGGAAACGCAAATTGTTTATAGTTTCTTCGCATTCTCTATTCGATACCCTTTTTACGCATTGATAATCGGTTGTTTTGAATTCCTCGTTCTATCTCGCATCTTTCTATCGTCTGGCGTCGCTCTTTCTGCTTTGAAACATGTTTGTTTTAAGCTTCTTCTTCAGATTCGGCTAGAGGTGCTCGATTTCCTAATCTCGAGGCCAGTGGTGTTGTCCAGTGTATTACCTTGTATTACGACCCAGCTCGCCGCCCCACACCCGCATGTCATGCCTCCACTTTCGTTTGCCATCTCCACACTTACTCAGTGCTTCGCAACACGCACCGTTGCTCACAGGAAATGGCGTCTGGCAATACCGAGAAGCACACTCTCACGTACAGGACGGTCCGGGGACTGGACATCCAGCTCGATTACATCTTGCCCGAGCGAGACGCCGACTCGGGTGCCCGCAAACCGCCGATCGTGGTCTGGTTCCATGGCGGCGGGTTGATCCAAGTGAGTTCGCTTCGCTTCGGGTCCTCGTAATCGAAATCGCAGCGAGCTCACCACTGCAATCCTGACACAGGGTTCTCGCATCGGCGTCTGTGCGTCCTTTCTTTACTTACGACTCGGCGAGTTGTACGGAATGCTCAACTCGAGACCTCGAAGCGGTTCACAGATAGCTACCCTCACTTGAGCCGAGCACCTTCGAAATTCAACCTGTGCTTGGTAGCGGCGGACTATCGTCTCGCTCCCCAAACGCGATTCCCCCAAATCCTGTCGGACTTGACCTCTCTGTTCTCGTACATCTCGTCTGCCGCGTTCAAGACGGCAACGGACAATCGTCTCGATTACGACAGGATCGTCGTGATGGGTTCTTCCGCAGGAGGATGGCTCAGTCTGTTGAGCGGTCTCAAGATCGGCTTCGACGAGACTGGACAAGAGTACGACGATGGCTTGACGGCGAGATTGAGAGGAGTCGTCGGGCTCTATCCGATCACGACCGTCGAGGACAAATTCTGGCATGAGCCTCAGCGACGCAAGTTGACCCTCCTCTACTGCCGTCTCGATGTCATTCATAGTGAGCCAGGTACTGATTCGAAAACATCACGAGTAGCTGTATCGTATGCAGACCGGGTCATCGACAAGGCAGAGCTGAAAGAGTTTCTTGACCCCAAAGCGGACGAGGTGAATGGAAACGACAATGAGAGCGACAGGAACAAGATGTACACATACATGGCGAGTCATCAATTGATCAATTTTTGCGCGAGGTGCCATGACTAACCCTAGGGGTTGTACAGATTCAAGAGTGAGCTACATTTGTCAACCACGCATGATCCGCCCATTTATTCTGTTTCGAATGTCGTACAGAGGAATCCTCCAGAATCTGCTGCTGGACGGTACGAACGCAGACCCGAGTGCGTTTACGGTCGCGAAAGCGATCAGAGACAAGCGCACGGTATCTCCGCTTCCTCCCGTATACCTCGTTCACGGCACGTAAGTCCCATCCATGCCGCTCCTATTGAGCGATGTCTCGAGGAAGCTGACTCAAGGTTGACGTTCTGTGGGCGTGGAACAGCGCGGACGACAAGGTTCCAGAGAATCAAGCGGTCGAAGTGGTCGAAGCGCTGCGCGCGGTTGGACACTCGGAGGTGAGGTACGAGCGACGCGAGGGATTGAATCACTCGTTCGACGTGGACGACGACATGGACGAGCTCTGGTCATGGGTCATTGCGCAGCTTGGCTAGGATTTGCGAGCAGAATCTTGAGCCCATCCGAAGCAGATCGCTGAGAGCAGCTTTTCAAACAATTATACTCTCCTGCGAATAAGTAGCAGACGAAAGGACTGCGCGACGGTCTTTCGAGCAGATTCGGTGGTCTGAAATTGAGGGAGGCGGAAAGCGAGAGAAGCGAGAGAAGGTCTAGAAGCGTACAGCACGTCTATAATAGAGCGTGCATTCAATGCGAAGAGAGGCGCGCGTATCGTACTTCCATTCCGATCCCAATCTCCACCCTTCACCCGTCCAGCCGCCCTCACGTGAGTCTCGGACGCTGTGTGTAGCAGGAGGAGGGTCGCGCGCGATGCAGGCCAGAGCGTGGGAACGCAAAGGCACGAGTTCCGTCGGGGGGTTTCACTCCCTCGGCCTCTCGCTCCTCCTTCCTCTCCTGCGCAGCCGCCCTCCGCGAACGACGAACCTTCGTGACTGACGTGTTTGCTGCTCTACTCCCTCATACTCTCTTGATCAGCGCAACACTTTGCGCGTGTCCCTCGAATCGATTTCAAGCGAAACGCGCGGTGTCATCAAACCAACGCCCATCGCTCTCGCCTCTGCCGCCTGCTTCGCGCCTCGCTCCTGCACCAATCACCCACTCTTAAACCATGTCGGAAATCAGACGCAAACTCGTCATCGTCGGTGACGGTGCCTGCGGAAAGACGTGTTTGCTCATCGTCTTCTCGAAGGGCACTTTCCCCGAAGTGAGCCTTACTGCTGCGCGCCGCTGCCTGCTCAGAACCCTGAACGCATATACTGACGAGTGACGTTTCTACTACAGGTCTATGTGCCGACTGTGTTTGAGAACTAGTGAGTAGGACCCCCCCTAACGCTCCTGACCTCGTCCCTCTGCTCGCCTGCCCGCGCTCTCGGTCTCCTCGTGCAAGCAGTGTGTTCTTCCAGTGCACTGACGAGCCTGTGGTTTTACAGCGTGGCGGACCTGGTTGTCGACGGCAAGCGAGTCGAGTTGGCGCTGTGGGATACTGCCGGCCAAGAGGACTACGATCGTCTCCGACCGTTGTCGTACCCGGATTCGCACGTGATCCTGATCTGCTTCGCGGTCGACTCGCCCGACTCGCTCGACAACGTGCAGGAGAAGTGGATCTCGGAAGTGCTCCACTTCTGCTCGGGTCTACCAATTATCCTCGTCGGCTGCAAGAAGGATCTCAGGAATGACCCCAAGACGATCGAGGAGTTGAGGCGTACCTCGCAGCGACCTGTCACTCCCCAAGAGGTGCGTCTCTGTAGAATGAAATCGCCTCGACGAGCGCAACTGACCGATGCGTGGCAAACAGGGAGAGATGGTTCGTCAGAAGATCGGAGCGACCCGATACCTCGAGTGCTCGGCCCGAACTGGAGAGGGCGTGCGCGAAGTGTTTGAGCAAGCGACTCGCCTCGCATTGTTGAGTTCGAAAGGTCGCAAGAAGGGTGGCAAGTGCACCGTCCTCTAAACGGATCGACGACCGCTCTCGCCCACTCTCTCTCGCCCCTTCCTTCGCCTTTCATCATGCGACGTGCCCCTCCTCCTCGACCTCTCCGCATTCCGTCTGCTTTCTCTTGAACCCAGATTGTCCCCGTTTTGATACACCCTGACCCCGTACTTTTCCTTCCGACCGACATTTTACTTGACACCCCCCCTTGCATTCTCTTCCCCGTCTTTTACGGCTCGTGAGTGCGCCGTATTCCCCTTTTGAACCCCGTTCTATCACGTGGGTCACCACTCTGTCTAGTCTCTCTCCGGGTGGTTCTTTACTCGTTACTATTCTTCGCTTCCCCTTTTGTGCGCGCGCTGCTTTGACGACCCCTCCTCTCTCTCGTTCTCTCTTCTTTCCTGTGTACCACAAAGACTCTCTTTCTCTCTTGACTGATAAGATGTCCTTCAAACAATCTTGGCTGCCTCGTGTCGAAAATGATCGTTTTGGTTACCGCCGTCAGCGAGTCGAGATCGGCCGGCCGTACGCGCGCGCGACGGCTTTCTGGGTTTCTCTCGACCCGGCTCTGCTTCACTTGTCGATCCGTCTACGACAGTCGAACGCTGCCTCAACATCCACAAACTAGCCCGTTCCTCTGGCTGGTAGGCTTGGAACGCGAGAAACTTCCTCCACCTCGAGTAACCTGAAACACTCGCTCGCTCCGTCATCATGGACACGTTCGGTCTCCGTGGGGACCGGTACGCGTTCCTGCGCCTCGCACCTCCTCCGTCCTATGTCGCCGGAGCGGGTCGAGGAGCGCAAGGATTCACGACTCGATCCGACATTGGTCCCGCTCGGGATCAGAACATGGCAGATGGAGAAGGTGAACCGGAAGAACGCAAAGAGGAGGAATACGATCCAGATCGGTACCAAGATCCAGAGAACGAGACGGGACTGTTTGCAGGTCAGCCTTGTCGTCTCTCCACTTTCGAATTGAATTCCACCCCTTCACTCGATGTGACTTTATACCACGATTCCTGATCGCGTCCTATTCTTTTTTGTCTCTGTAGGTACGGTCTACGAAGCCGACGACGAGGAAGCCGACAGGATTTACGACCTCGTCGATGCCAAGATTGACGAACGCAGGAAAGCACGAAGGGAAGCGAGGGAGAAAGCCGAACACGAGAAGCAGTTGAAAGAGAGACCGACGATCCAAAGTCAGTTTGCCGACTTGAAGAGGGGCCTCGCCGACATGTCGGAAACCGAATGGGAAAACTTGCGCAAGTCGAAACATGCCCCATATTCTCCTCGTTTCGGTCGACTGACGAGAGGACTCGACGATGTGTCAATCCTGCAGCCGAAGTGAGCAACATGATTGGCAACAGGGTCAAGAAACCTCGATTGGAAGGTCGCAGTTACGTCGTACCCGATTCAGTCATCACTGGCGCACGAGATTCCTCTGCCCTCGAATCGTCCCTCGCTTCCGAACAAATGGTCAGTTCTGTCTCTGAGGCCCGACAAGGGGCCAGTCCTGGCGTCTCGGAAGCTGATCAGTAAGCGGTATTCTTGTAGGCCGGAGGGTTCGAGACTCCTGCAGAGGCACATCAAGATTTTGCCGAGATTGGACAAGCGCGTGACAAGATGCTGCAGATCAAACTCGAACAAGCCGGAACGCAAACCTCGTTAGGATCTTCCTCATCCCTCGGTGTGAAGGGGTCCGGAGCTGGAGGCGCAGGTGCGAACGCGTTGGGAGGCCTCAGCTCGACTATCGATCCCAAGGGATACTTGACAGGCTTGGACAGTCAGATGCTCAAGACATCGTCAGAGATTGGGTGCGTATCGATCCTTCTCTCACACGTCAGCCTGTAGCTGATGCGCAAGAGATCGGGTTTGTTGACAGCGACATCAAGCGTGCCCGAGCTCTGTTGCAATCGCTCATCAAAACGAACCCGAAGCATGCTCCGGGATGGGTCGCGGCTGCATGGTTGGAGAACGTTGCCGGGAAGCAGGTTGCTGCGAGGAAAATTATCGCGCAAGGTTGCGACCAATGTCCGAAGAACGAAGATGTCTGGATCTGCGCCAGTGAACTCAACGTAAGTTGCACCTTTTCTCTCGTTATTGCCTCGCATGTTCGATTTCTGTGCACTAGATTGATCTTGCCCATATTTCTCAACAGACGAACGAGAATGCCAAAGTCATTCTCGCCAACGCGATTCAGGAACTTCCGCAGTCGGTCAGGATCTGGATGAGAGCAGTCGAGCTCGAGTTCGAAGTCAAGGCCAAGAAGCGTGTTCTGCGGAAAGGTAAGTCAAGCGATCTATCGAACATCTGATTTTTGAGTGCCAAGCTCATGCCACTCTTTTTGTGCGATTCAGCCCTCGAGTACATCCCAGCGTCGGTCAAGCTGTGGAAAGAGACAGTCAAACTCGAAGAGAATCCCGAAGACGCTCGAATCCTCCTCGCTCGAGCCGTCGAAGTCATCCCGCACGCGCAAGAACTCTGGCTCGCACTCGCACGACTCGAGACTCCCGATCGTGCTCGACAGGTTCTCAACAAGGCTCGCAAAACGATCCCAACCTCTCACGAGATCTGGATCGCTGCCGGTCGATTGCAGGAACAGGAAGGTAATCACTCGCAGGTCGACGCGATCATCGCGAACGGAGTCACGGCGCTCAAGAAGAACGGAGCTGAACTCAGTCGAGACCAGTGGCTCGCCGAAGCTGAGAAGGCCGAGGGTCAGGGTAGTCAAGTCACGGCGCAGGCGATCGTCAAAGCGACCATTCACCTCGGCTTGGAAGAGGAGGACCGACTCGACGTCTGGATGGACGATGCGCAGACGATGGTTCAGAAGGACAAGATCGCGACGGCGAGAGCGATTTACGCCTACACACTCAAGGTCTTCCCGCAGAAACAAGCCGTGTGGAGGAAAGCGGCAGAACTGGAAAAATCGCATGGCACGAGGTGCGTTTCTCCGCAATTCATGCTTGCCCTCCGGAAGAGCCTGAATCTGATACGTCTTCGTGAGCGGCAACAGGGAGAGTCTGCTAGCTCTACTCAATCGAGCCGTCGAATCCGTGCCACAGGCCGAAGTTCTCTGGGTCAGTCTCGCTCACATAAACCATCTCTCGCACATGTACTGAAACGTACTGCCTATACGATAGCTCATGGCGGCGAAAGAATCTTGGATGTCGGGAGACGTCGATG
Source organism: Sporobolomyces koalae (assembly GCF_050403365.1). Taxonomy (NCBI): domain Eukaryota; kingdom Fungi; phylum Basidiomycota; class Microbotryomycetes; order Sporidiobolales; family Sporidiobolaceae; genus Sporobolomyces; species Sporobolomyces koalae. Next base: position 69,094 of record NW_027481748.1, read on the forward strand.
CAGCCCGGGAGATCCTGTCTCGCGCCTTCGAGGCCAATCCAGACAGCGAAGGCATTTGGCTCGCTGCCGTCAAGCTCGAAGCTGAGAATGGTCAGATCGAAGCTGCGAAACAACTAATGCAGCGAGCAAGAGAAGTCTCGGGCACCGAACGCGTCAGTGCTTGTCTCGGCTCAGGAACCCTCGATGCCTCTTTCGCTGACAGTCGAATCGACCACATGTAGATCTGGATCAAATCGGCCGTGTTTGAGCGCACACACTCGTCAACGGACGACGCGCTCAAGATGGTCAAGGATGGGCTCAAGACCTATCCCGCCTCGGCCAAACTGCACATGATTCACGCTCAACTGTTGCAGACGATCACGCCCTTGCCTCTCGCACAATGTCGCGAAGCCCTGTCGATTGGAGTCAAGAAATGTCCGACGGCGGTGCCGTTATGGATCATGGCGAGTCGATTGGAAGAGAACGCAGGAGTTCGAATCAAGGCGAGGGCTTTGCTCGAGAAGGCCAGGAGTATCAACCCCAAAAGTGAGGAAGTCTGGCTCGAGAGTGTCAAGGTTGAAGAACGCGATCAATCTGGAGCTGCCAAAGGAATGCTCGCTCGAGGTAAGAATTTATCTTCGTCACCATCCTGCAACGAGAGTGTGGCACCATCTGATATTGATCGCTTTCGCTTGATCGTGCATCACAGCTCTGCAAGCACTTCCTGCATCAGGTCTTCTCCACTCATACTCGGTATGGACCGAACCTCGACCGACGCGCAAAACTCGTTCCGTCGACGCGCTCAAGAAGACCAACAATGCCCCTCCCGTCTTGTGCACCGTCGCACGACTGTTCTGGGCCGAACGCAAGATTGACAAGGCGAGGAGTTGGTTCGAACGCGCGGTCAAAACAGATTCAGGCGATTCGGACTACGGAGATGCGTGGGCGTGGTGGTGGAAGTTTGAGAAACAACATGGCACTGAGGTACGTAGTTACGGGGTTCTCTCCTCTCTCAAGTCGTGTCTGGGGCCCTGATGATCTCGAGCTCCCAAACACACAGGACCAGAGGGAAGCGCTTCTCGCGCAATGCATCACTGCCGACCCTCATCACGGACTGATCTGGCAGTCGGTTGCTAAAGACCCACAAAACGTCAACAAGGATCTCAAAGCGATCCTCGATCTCGCGGCTGACAAGGTCGAGAGTCTCAATCCTCCTCCCGCGACAATCTCGTAGACTCTGTCCCGTCTCTCTCTCCTGTCGCCGGTTCCTTTGATCTGGAAAATAGATACTGGTAGTCTTCGTTTGCAAATGTTGTTCGAAACGATTTGGACCGAAACGATTTGGACCGAAACGATTAACGAAACCCTACTTGGCCTTGCTGCTCTCGTGTCCGATAATCTGACGAGCGATGTCCTCGAGATCATGTGCGACGATGTCGGGTTGTCCAAACAACTCAGGCAAAGTGAGGTACTCTTCGTGTGTGACATACGCAGTTTTGAACCTGCACAACGACAAAAATTTCGCCATAGCGTGTGAGTTGTTCTGCCGAGTCTTGAACCAGGCAAGTGGATTTGGACGCGGACGACTAACCCAGCTTTCTTGGCGGCATGGAGGTCCCACGTATGGCTCGCAACGAACCACCCGTACTTGTCACCAGAGTCACCCGATTCTGCCCCCAATCGTTTCCACACGTTGTCGTACACTTTCCGATCAGGTTTCGCAATTTTGATCTCGTCGCAACTGATGTATTCCCATTGAGAACTGTCGTTCGTGAGATTCTTGCGAAACAAGTTTCGTGTAGTCTCGAGTGCACCATTGGTCACGGCGAGCAGTCGGAATCGAACGGGATCAGATTCGAGCAACAACCGGGAACACTCGACCAACCCAGGTCGGGGAGACATATCGGCGACCGAAATGGTGACAGGTTCGAGCAAGTTGGATTCAATTGAAGAAGCAGAGGTTGAAGGGATCAATTTGTGCATGAGGTAGATGCGCGGTAATGTCAATTTCAGCACTTGAGCGATTGGCCTTTTCAATCAAGGCAAAGGGGCCAAGCCGTCAGGATCCCATAAATCCTGGTCTTGTACGTGAAGAACCCTTACTTGTATTCGCCGTTCATGGACAGGTACGTAAAGTCCCTCTGGGCAGCATGGAACCAATCGTCGATAATGGAACTTGCGCGCTTTTCGTCCAGATCCGGAAACACCTGAAACGATTTCCGAGGACACATCAGCACGGTCACGAGGAAAGTGAGCGAGAAGAACGAAGGGATTGGTTGAGAGTAGACGAACGGTCAAGAGCGCTTTCACTGCCTTATCGAAGGAGAAGCAAGTCCCAAGCACATCGAAGCAGATCGGAATCCTCCTATCGATTGTCTGTTCACTCATGTCGCGCTCGATGTGGTGGTGGTGTGGTGAAATGTGGAGGAGGGAAGACGCGTGTACATGTGGAGAAATGCCAAAACCGCCTATTTGTCCGGCTCCCACGTCATCAAAACGCCGCGTCGGAGCGCGCGCCCCCTCACATCCTCGATACTCTCTTGACTTCCGCTCTCCACCTGAACCCCTGACCACTAAATGCTTGTTCCTCGAATGACCTCCTCCAACCTGGTGAAATTCTCGTCCGTGAAAATTTCGTCGTCCCTCCTTCTGACCGGCCTGTCTCCATCTGGCCCTTGACCCTGCCGGAAAGAGAGAGCGTCTGCGGTCCTGACAAATTCGAGTGATCTCGCTATCGAGTCAACCGACACTGATGATGGTGAGGACGGCAAGGTCGAGGGAAGGATCGAAATCAAGTGCTAGCAGATTCACAAACGAGCGGAAAAGTTTGGGTCCAGACAACACAGATGTCAGATTCTTGTTTGGTAGAGCTTCGTCAACGAAAAGTGAACATGTTGTACCTTTACGATCTGGAACGCTGCAGAATTGGAACCGTTGAGAAAACCGGTCAAGTCGTCAGGAGAACGGGCTCCGGTACTAGGGACAGGAAGCGCGAGTGCAGGACATTGGCCGATGGTCGCTGGCAATGCAGGATCAGACTCTGCTTGACTGTATAGCCTCGAGAAAATCAGGACTACTTTGGGACGCGCTCTTCGAACGACCATTCAAGAATGCGTGCTCACGGCCGATTCTGTCCTTCTGGTGCCGATGCTAGTGGCACTTGAACAGTCTCTGCTGGATCATCGTGATGCTCCTTCAGTTTCGTGACGACTTGTCCGATCGTTCTCAGCTCGGCTTGTAGGAATCCGATATAGTCTTGGGCTTCTCTCAACTCCCGGATCAGCTGATAGGGTTCGAAAGGCCATTAGTCGGGCTGTAGACGAGTGATTCACGATTGACGAGAGCTTGCCTGAACGTTCAAGTAGTGCGGGTCGCCCTTGCCCGAAAAGTCATGTCTCGAACCTGATTGAGGAGATTGCGGCAGCGGTTCGGACGGAATTGCGGCAGACGGTTCCACACCGTCATCTCTCCGCGTCTCTGACCGAACGCTACGATCGTAAGGAGATGCGGATGTATGTGCGATTGGCTCGGTTCTCGGGGTCGTCTGGGTCGAAGTGGGATCGGCCGAAATGGTATCGTCAAACTCGTCCAAAGCCTACCACGCACCCGATGGCAGCATCAGCTCGATCGGACTTGGTTGAGGGGGTTCGAATTCGCAAGACAGAAGGGTAAACCAAGACTAACGGCTTGAGCGATGCGAGCGATTGAATCGACAGAACCCTCTTGCGGTTCTGGTGCGGATGGCTGGAATGAGAGCATCGAACGTTCTCCTGATCTCATCGCGGCGACACTGCCAGGTCTCGGAGACGGCGAGTCGGGCAAGTCTGTATGTGGCGACTGAGACGGGCGAGAGCGGGCAGAAGAGAGTCGGGGAGGGAGGGCTGAACGCGCGGCAGACGGCGGGGCCGCTGGCGGCGGAGGAGTTGACGCTCCGGCACGAGCATGGTCGTCATCGTCGAGAAAGTCCAACAGGCGTTCGAGGTTGGACGTTGCAGCGCCGGCAAAGGTACTCGTGCTCGTCGCATAGGACGAAGGTACGCTCGGAGGCCGACTCAAGGGCGTGTCTCCCCGGGCGTGTCTCGTGCGCGCATCTCCAGAAACGGACGAGGTTAGGCTCAGGTCGCGATAGTTGTCGGTCAAGTCGGGATCGGTGAACGACAGGTTGGCCGTGCGGGGCCGTGCGCGCGGGCTGAAGGCCATTCTAACGACGACAAGCTCGAGTCTGGTCGAGTGAACGCGCGAGAGATTGTCGCCGGAAAATTAAGGAGATCAACAAACATGCGAGACGCGTGCGCGACCGGTGCCAGAGAGGATTGATCAGTTCCCCTGTCTGTGCGCGCGCCGCACTCTTCCTGCTCTCCTCACAGCCTGTTTGCTCTACCGTCTGCTTTGCATACCATTCCGACCATGATTAAACGATCGGCTCACACTGGGCACGCGCTACATATCGGTCGCGTGGGGCTCTAGGTCTCTAGAAATGAAAGACAATCTGCAGCCTAAACATCGCGCGATCGTCGCCGCAAACGCCCCTTCCTGGTGGACGTACCTCTCTGTTTGTCTTCTTGTTTTCCTTCTTTCTCGCGCACCGACCCCCGTCTCTCGTTTGAAAACCCCGTCGCTCCTTCCGCTCCTCTCGTTTCTCTGGGATCTCACCTCTCGCCTGTTGCGAGCCGACACCCACACTCTCGTTATCTCGATCATGAGCGAAACACCTCCACTCAAATCACATCATGAAGTGGTCATCGCCGGAGCAGGCATCTCGGGATTGACGGCGCTGATCCAACTGAAACGTCAGTTGAACGTGTCGGACATCCGAGTCTAGTCCGTATCGCCTCTCCTACTCAGTCTGCTTGGGAGTCGTCTGATACGATTGACCTGTGACAGTGAAAAGGGAGCGGACCTTGGAGGAACTTGGGCCACCGTGCGTTCCCCCACTCACGCCGTGTCTCTCTGTGCCATCCACTGACCCAGAATCGATTCACCTGGCAGAACGTCTACCCTGGCGCAAGATGCGATAGTGCGCTTCCCTTTTGGGTCCGATTCCAGCTTTCGGCCGGAACAGACACTGATCCGGTTCGCCCTTTGTACTGCAGTCCCGGTCGCGTTGTACTCTTTCTCCGTCGGTCAAATTCTGCTTACATTGCGAAGCAACCAACATCGGACTCACGTTCTTTCGCGTTGTAGTTTTCACCCGCAAAAGAATTCCCGACGCAATGGCCCTCTTCTACCTCACTCCTGTCCTACTACCACCGCGTTACGGCAAAGTATGCGGTTTCACACCTCATCACCTACAAGACTCTGATTCAATCCGCCACGTTCTCGCGCTCGACCGGACTCTGGACTCTCGAGATTCTCGACCTCGCATCGGATTCGATTCGCATTGAAACCTGCAACGTGTTCATCGCTGCTGTGGGAGCGTTGTCTGTACCGGCAGATCCTCCGTTCGATACAAAAGACTTCAAGGGTCGGGTGATGCACACGGCCAAGTGGGACGAACAGGTTTCGCTTAAGGACAAGAACGTGGTCGTGCTCGGCAACGGGTGTTCCGCCGCTCAACTCGTACCCGTTCGTCCTTCCTTCCCTCCGATCCAGTTTGATGCAGAAATATTTACCCTGGCTCCGGATAGGCCATCCTCGATCAAGTCAAATCTGTCACGCAAATCGCGAGATCTCCCCATGCTATCGTACCTCCCAACAAAGTTCCCGACACTGCCTTCGTCAACTCGCTCATCAGATGGATCCCCGGCGTAAGCTATCTCAATCCCAGTTCCGGAATCGCCAAGCCAGCATTCGGCTGACTCTTGACACGGAGCGCAGCTGTTCTCGCTCGTCAGGTTTGCAGTGTTCTACTTGTGCGAATCGTACTTTTGGATGAACGACGACACGGTTCAAGCGAAGCGAGGGCGTGACAACGTCAAGCAAGCTTCCGATCGCTAGTAAGCGTACTTAGTTGTACCCGAGATCTTCACGTTGCTCCCGGCTGACGAGCCGAACTTCTCTCTCTGACGCTAGTATCGAGAAGACAGCGCCCAAAAAGTACTGGGACTCGCTCAAATTTGACTTTGAGTTTGGACAGAAAGTAGGGAGAAATCCTCTCGCTTTTCAGAGTTCTGGTTACCTTATCTCGATTGACGATTCCTACGCGACGAGCAGAGGAGAATCATTGATTTCGCCGGATACACACGATCGCTACATTCGCCCAAGTTTACCCTGATCCAACCTTCGACAATTGTTTCCGCCTCCGATCACTCGCTCTCGCTCTCTTCTGGACAAACCCTTGACGGCATCGACGTACTCGTACTCTCGATCGGATTCAAAGTGACCGACTACTTGTTTCCACTAGAGATCAAGAACGATCGAGGAGAGAGTCTCAAGGACCGGTTCAAATCGAATGGAGTCAGGACTTATATGAGTGCGTTCACTGCAGGGCCCACATTTGCGTGTCTTTCCTGAACGTGGAGTAACAGAGCTGATGGGACCGAGGCAATGCGGAACAATCGGGAAAAAACAGCTTCGATGGTCGAGAGTTTCCCAAACTTTTTCATCCTGATGGGTCCCAACTCGGTAACTGGCCATAGTTCGGTCCTGTTCAACACGGAATGCACCGTCAAGTAAGTCAGAGTTGCCTGTATCGTGCTGGATAGAAATACTGATACACCCTGCTCACTTAGTATGATGGTCAACCTATTGAACCCCGTCTTCAAATCCCTCAAGCGAAACCCTTCTACTCTCGACAATCGTTCCCGAGTCTCGTCAGCCTCGTCACCTTCGATCTCTCCCTCGAAGCCAGAACGCTCAAATTCAGTCAAGAGCATGGTTTCGTTCGAAGTGTCCAACTTGCTCGAATCGCAATTCGATCAGAACGAATCTCGATACCCAGTCCTCGTCAGCAACACGAACGATTCCGCGAGTTCATACCACTCGCAAAGACGCGCGAGTGGAATCTTGTTCTCGGATCTCGAATTCGCTTACGAAGGATCCAGGGTAGAGAACCCCGCGTCCTCGAGAAAGGTCAAACCACAAAGAGGAACTCGGATCGGAGCAGCACCTACGGTCGAAGTGACCCTTGAAGCCGAGTTGGAGTGGTTCGAAGCGTTGAGAACCGAGATGAAGAACAAAATTTGGGAGAAACAACCAAACCTTGTCAGTCTCTCTCTCTCTTCTACTCTATCTCTCGTCCGAGAGGTCCTCTGTTTCGCTCACTGATGCACCGAGAGTGATTTCAGAGCTGGTACACAGACAAGGAACAAGGAGGAAAATGCACAACCCTCTGTCAGTGAAAACCCCTATCTTTGTTTCGTTCCCGCTCAAATGAGACGGGCTTGAAGAGTCACGGTGGACTGAATTCCGCGTTTCGATTCAGACCCGTGGAGTCAGTGGCACTTTAAGCGCTCGACTGAAACCATCGTCAGAGATCGATTCGTGTGGACCCACTGTTGATCATACTTGCCGCCGAAGTCAAGAACAGCACGCCTCGATCCCTTTGACAATCTCGTCGACCCCGGACACGACAGATGAGCAGTTTCGTTCGGAGCGAGTCGGAAATCTAACCTATCGAGTTTCGCGAGGGATACTCTTCAAGCTTTATTTACGTCATTTCCGAGTGCTTTATGGATACATCTTATCTGTCCTTACTTAGAACAACTACAATCCTTACGTCCTAATGAGAGGCTACAAGGAAGAGAGAGACTGATGGAATTGAGCGGGCTCGGATCTCGTTTCGAGTTTGTGGCAACTGTATCGTCTCGACATGTGACAGAGAAGTGTCAATGACCACCAGTTACACGACAAGCCCCGAACATTCGGCGTGACCCGGATTTCGGTTACAGCGAGGGTTTCTTGAAGGAAGCAGATCGATCCGAACCCAGCCGAAACAAGATTCGGATCAATCGCACCTCGAGGCATTGGCCAAGCCCTCTCGTCCTAGAGCCTTCAAGCTCTTCTCCTTTCTTTCCAAACTTACATATCGCTTGCTTGACCTAACCAATGTTACCGATCACTCACTCGCCCATTTCGACCCTCGGATTACGTGGCGCAATCTCGGCTGGAGCGCTGCGGGGCCGAATTGCACCGCCTCGCTCGACCCTTTGTGCGTGTGGTGCGTACCGTCGATCGTTGACGACTGCTTCGACTCGAGTCTCGTCTCGACACTCGTACCAACCTCATCCACAAGGTAAGTCCCGTCAATCCATACAGTAGAGAAGCTGTCATTGATCGTCGCCAAGCGGATACTCTAGATCATGCTCCAACCGCATCGGTCGAAGGCTCGTCTTCCTCCATAGCGACACCATCAACAACGACGCTAGAAGAAGGAGGAACAATCACCCAATGGAAACCTTCTCGACCACACGAACAGTACTTGCTGTCACATCCCGTGTACACTCGGCAAGACCTCGAGAGTATTCAAGTGTTGTACCTGCCCCCGAAGACCTGGTCGGATCGAATCGCGAGGTTCTTGGTCAACTTTAGTCGCAAAGGATTCGATTTCGTCACTCGGTACAAGGTGAGTGGAATTCCCCCTAAATTGTTCTCTCCACCATGCGATTCTGACTCGGGAAAGATCTTGACTTGCTCCAGCATGCATCACCTGAAGCGGCCGAGCGAGCACTACGTGAATCGGGCAAAGAGAGCCTTACCCTGCAGGAGAAGCGCGACCAAGGGTTCGTCATGACGGTCGATCAGTGGATGGCGAGGATCCTCTTTGTACGCCTTCGTTACCTGATTCGTTCTGTAGGATCGAAATCGCTGACTTCTGCCTTACTTTGACGCATATGTCGATAGCTCGAAAGTATCGCAGGAGTTCCGGGATTCACTGCTGGTATCTTGAGGCATTTGAGATCGTTGCGCTTGATGAAGCGAGACGGAGGTGAGTTGGTTTCCTTCGCATTCAGCTAAACTTGAGGAGCCTACTCGACCGAACGACAGGACTGAGACTTCGGGTTCTGGTATCTTTCAGGTTGGATCAATACGCTGCTGCAAGAAGCCGAGAACGAAAGGTACATCATCTTTATCCCCCAACGTACTACGGAATCCAACAATTTTGCTGATTCTGGTACTTCGAGGATACAGGATGCACCTCCTGACATTCATGAAGATCAAGGAACCCTCTGTCTTCTTCAGGCTCATGGTACTCGCCGCTCAAGGCGTCTTCTTCAACCTGTTCTTTGTTTCATACATCCTCTGTTCGTTGAACTTTCCTTCATCAAGCTCGTATTCCTTCACAGATCAGATCTAACTCCACTTTCCAAACGAAAATGATTTCTAGCTCCAAGGGCATGCCACCGATTCGTCGGATATCTCGAGGAGGAAGCGTGTTACACCTACACGCACGCAATCGAAGCCTTGGACAAAGGTGAATTGCCTGAATGGGAACCGGGACCAGGCAAACAGAAAGTCCCGACCGTTGCGAAGGACTACTGGAGGTTGGGAGACAACGCTACAAGTGAGGTTTTTTTTCCATTTGTTTCCCTCTCCGTCGGACGACTCGAGCTCAAACTGATCGTGCTCTTGTTCTTGATTCTTCTTAGTGAGGGATATGATCCTTGCAGTCAGAGCTGACGAAGCAGGTCATCGGTCAGTTCATGATTCATCTTTCGTCCGTCTCTCGTTCACAACTGTGGTCTAAACTCTCTCTTTCTCGACTGGTTGTTGACAGATTCGTCAATCACACCCTCGCGAACCTTTCGCAAGACGATTTCAACCCAGTCGCGCTCAAACACGCGAGTCCCGTCCAACAAGGACAGTTGCCAGGATTCACGAGGGAACAAGGATTGGAATGGGCAAACCAAGTCGAACGCGAGATGAGAACCGCACTCGATTCAACCAACGACAGTCTCGAATCAGGAGGATCGAAACCTTCCACAACGAAACGACAAATGAAATCTCAAAAGCTTGATTTTCTTTCGTTCTGACCTTCTTCATTATACCTGCACGATTCCCGGTTTCTGTTTCAGTCTGGCACGACTGTACCTCTCTCGATTGTCTCCTGTTGTCTGTTCCCTGTGTACCTATCGATCATCGCAAGTAATCTAATCTCCACTTTTTCGATTCCGTATGTGGAAGCGAAAGTAAAGAGGGCACTGCAAGTTGGTTCGATTTGATTGTGAAAAAGATAGCGAAGAGAAAACGACGAGGCATGATTGTCCATATAAACACAGAGGTGAAAAGGTTGGGAGAACCCCTCCAAGAAAGATGAGAAAGGAGAGATGTGCTGCGAAATGACGATGAAAGGTAAAGAACGAAAAAAAAGAGTCGAAAACGAAGATAAAGAGAGTAAAAAGATGAAAGAATCAAATCTATTGGGATTCAGATTCCGAGAGCGATTGAAGGAAGTAGTGGAACTCGATCGGGGACGAGTTGATACCGTAACGGTACACGAACCTCGAAGCGACGTAGGAAGAAAAGATCGAGTGGGCGTAGGCAGAAGGCAGGCGAGACAGGAGCGTGTCGAAACCGACCTCTTCGATCAAGACTTTGGGGAGGGCGCGAGCCATAACTATGTAGAGAGAGAGATTGGTTGGTCAGTATCGTTTTGATGATCGACACTGTCACAGGCAGATAGGGAGACTTACCAGCACGACGAAGCTTGATGTCGTCGTAGAGGCTCGATTCCTCCATCTCGTTCTGAAGCTTGATGAGCTTTTGCGAGAGATCGTCCGACAGGCTGATACGAAGGATGAAAACCGATAAGTATCCGTCGAGGCGGGAAAGGCTGCTCGGGAAGGAAAACTTACAGAGTGTAAGCACGACCAGTGCGCTCGTGTTCGTTCCAGATCGTCTCGAACTCGGCAGAGGCATTCTCAGAGACTGCAAGAGATGTAAGGAGTCAGACACAGTATAAAGCGATACGAAGAGTGAGAAAGAAGCGCACTAGTCCGTTGGATGCACTTGACGTATTCGAGGTAGAAGTCCGAGAACGAATCTGAGAAAGAACGCTCTTGTTAACAAACCGGTCCCTTGGAAGAGATGCAAGTGATCCTCGCAACTAACCTTCACCAGAAGGCGAGCACATGAGGTCGAGGAATTGTTCGTCGTTGAGCGACATGCCGGCAAGAACCTCCATGGAGGAACTCGTGACACCTCCCTTGTTGGAAGACGAGTCGCGGTAAAGAACGACACCGTGACGTTCGAGTTGCAGACGAGCGTTTTGGGTAACGAACAAGTTGGCACTGAGAATTTCCGAGCGCGAGGTTAGTTTGGTGTGTGATCGCAGCTGATTGACTCCAGCAGGAATGGAAAACTCACCCTTCGACGATGTACTTGAAGTTGGGCACTCCTTCGGCATCCCAGAGCTGGTTGACGTTCGTGACGTTGACAGATTCGGGTCGTCCTCCACAAGGGACGAGGATATCGGCCTTGTAGCGGAGGTGAGCAGTGTTGCGGAAATCAGTTCCGTCAGCGACAAGCTCGCCGTCTGATTGTAAGAGGAACAACGAAAAAAGGAAAGAGTCAGATGCGGAGAGAGAGACGAGATCTGGCGAACATGATCGACTGACCAGGAAGAGTGACATCACGGTCTTCGACGAGGACGAGGTAGCCGTTCTTGCTGAGCTTGGAGCGGTCAAAGTTGTTGACCATGATACGAGCCTTGGCGAGGCGAACGAGTTCTCCACGGTCGAGTCCCTCCGGGTCGTGGATCGTTCCAGAACCGTCGATAACTGCAGGTTTTGAGGATCAGGTGAGCTTCCCCGAAGCTGAAACAGAAAATTCCAAGTGAGATCGAGACGCACTAGTGATAGTCTTGTCCTTCGAGAGGAGAATCTCGTTCGATCCGAGATCTCCATCAGGACCTCCCGTCTGAACCTTCTTGATGTCTTCCTCCTTGATGCCGAGTTTCCTGTAGATACCAGTCGTGTATCCTCGCACCGAGAGCGACGTCATACCGAACGCGTCGTGAGGAACTCCTCCGTGAGTAGCGGCAGGCTTGCCGGTCGACGAAGCCTTCCACCACGGCGCGCCACGAGCACGCGCATGGTCGGCGAGCCAAGCCATGTATCCGGCGGTACCTTCATCGGGACCGAAGAAGAGCTGAAAGAAGATCGCGTTTCACATCAGTCTAGGCTGGACTTGACAAAAACACGATGAGAGGAAATAGGACTTACGATCTCTTCCTTGCCATACAAGTCGACAATCTTGTCCTTGACTCCGGGAGTCTTTCCGGGCAAGAGCAGGTCGAGGATACCGTCGACAAACTTTTGGAACACGATCGCGGGGGAAGCGCCAATGTCGGGCAAGATGGCACCCTTGGATCCACCTTCGGGGATATCCTTGTTCTTGAGCGCCTGGGTCGAAGCGAGACCGTACACCTCGTCGAACAGGTTACGTTGGTTGACTGGTGACAAAGAAAGAGGCGAGTCAGTTATGATGCAAGAACGAAAAGAAACGCAGATTAGAACGCACTCGAGTAGGCCTCGCGGTTCCTCGACATGATCATGCGAAGTCCACCGCGAGCAACGTCCTTCATGCGCAAGTGGAAACCACGGAAGCCGTCTCCGACGACGAGGAAGAGTCCGTACGCTCGGGTAGGGTACTCCATTTCGGGCAAGAAGTTGGGGTCGAGGCGGAACGAGAGCGCGACCTTGGTCGGGGTGTACAAGTTGGTCTTGAGGACGGCGTTGTTGAAGGTGACGAACGATTCGAGGATCTGCGCGTCGTGCTTGTTGAGCACGTGCTTCTTGATGTGCGCCTTGAGCTGCTCGCCGTTGAGCACCTCGGCTGATTGCAGGCGCGCGTACGAGAGGGTCGGCATGAGTTGGTTGCCGAACTCCGAGTAGTAGTGAGTCATCGAGAACGAGATGTACAGGAGACGGATCTGTTGTCAGGAGGAACTTCGGTCAGTCTCACGGCGGGTCCGGCGAAAGAGAAAGAAAGCTGACGATATCCGGGTACTGCTGCAGAGTCTCGAGGATGGAACCTCGAGTGAAAGTCTCTTGCCTGAATCGGGCCCGGATGTCGGACAGGACTCCGGCTTGAACCGTGTCGTTCTCGTCGAGAAGGTCCTTGAGCGCAGAGTAGGCGGGACCGAGGCGGTTCAAGAAGTGCTGGGCAAAGATCCATCCCGAGTAGGCGTAAGCGGCTTCTTGGACCGAGAGTTGCGAGTGGGCCTCGAAGAGAGGGTTGTTGGGAAGAACGTCTGAACACCGGCGAGTCAGCTCTGGTGCAAGAAATTTTGGATCAAGGAGCGGAACTCACAAATAAGGGATGCTTCCTTGATGATTTGGATAATCGACGCTTCCGAAGGAGGGCCTTGAAGCGGGTTGAGGTACAGCGAGATGATCGTGACGCCGTTCTTGAAGTTTTCGACGTACTTGCGGGTCGAGTAGAATCCGTACGAGTGGTAGAGGTCACTCAGAGCCGAGAAGAAGCTACGTGTGCCACCTTGCTTGTACGCGATCACGAGACGACGCTCGCGACTCTTCTCGACGTCGTACGCCGCGACGACAGGACCCATCCTCCGTTGGGCCTCGTCGATCAACTCTTGGTAAATCTCGAGCGTGTTGTCGGTTGCCTTCTCGAGGAAAGTCTTGTCGGCAATCTTGCGAATGTCGACTCCCGGTTTCGACAGTTCTTGCGGGGTGAGCGATGCAGCTGCGTCGACAAACTCGCAGCGCGAGATGAAGTACGAGCGCAATTGTTGCGCAACCGCTCCTTGATCGTTTGCGGCAGGTGCGGCGGGTGCGGCACGGTACGACTCGAGACGCCATGCGACTTTCGACGAGTCGGAATTGTCGAGATACTTGGAGTCGATTCGCTGTTCGTATTTGGGTCCGTTCTCGAGCGAGACTCCTGGAGGCGAAGTGAAGATGTAGACGGCTCCGTTCTGCAGAAACAAGCGTCGATGGGTGAGCTTGCAAAATCTAGAGGCGCTCGGAGATTGGAATTCTGAGCAACTCACTTCACTCTCCTTCTCGAGCTTGATTTCGAGGTAGTCGAGGTGAGCGGCATGAGCTTGAATCTTGGCCCCGTAAAGAGACTGCAAAGTGCGATGTTTTGCAATGTCAATTCTGACGGTCTCAAAAGACGAGAAAATCGCCTGAGCGAGAGAAGCGTACCTCGACATGGTCGGCAACCTCTTGCGGGCTCGTGAGGGAAAAGTACCCATCGTCGATGCCGAGCGATTCGTAGAACCATGCGATTTCCGATTCAACAAGCGGTTCAGGAATGAAGCCGTTCGTCGCGACAATCTAGAGACAACGAAGGAAAATGTGGACGAAGGATCAGTCAGTGTCATGTGCCGAGGTTGTAGCACGTTGAGGGAATATCGCTGCGGCAAGGCGCGGTTTGAGGCGCGAAGTCGCGACGGCACTCCGAAATTCGACTGCGAACTCTCGACCCTGCCCCCACTCCAAGTCCAAACTGCAGTTCCTTCACTCGAGCACGCAGCTGGGTATGGTTTCGAACGCAGCGCGGGGCGTGCAAGGCAGGAAAGGAAGGGGTTCCCGGACTGAGAATGAATGAATCAACTCGAGCGAACTCACCTCGAGCACCGCTCGTTGGTGCTTGTCCTTCTCGGCGTACTTGGGTGTTGCGTACCCTTGATCACCGTTCTTGATCGTACCGTGTGCTTTTGATTGCGAGAATCCCGAGAGGGACGAGCGAGAGCACGTCAGCTGAGCGAGCGGGGGAGTTCGGTTCGACGACGACGATGGGGGGGACCGGGCTTGTTCAAGCGCTACTCACCTGGTGAAGGTGTTCTCGGAATGTCGAGGTGCGCCAAATGCGACAATGCTGATGGAGGGGCAATCATGGTGGCCTGTGGACGTGTGCAAAGGAGGAAATGATGGGGAAAAGGGAAGCGACGAAACCGGGGAAACCGAAAATCAGTCAGGAGATGCCTCTTGCGCGCGCGCGTCTCGCGCCAAACGTCGGCTGCAGGACAACCCATCTTTTTTCTCCCTTTTTGCGGGCGACCGACCACGTCAGCCTGCGATCGCCGCATTCGACTGCGGCGCTCAAGGCGGTGCGACGGCCTTCCTCAACTCCCCTCGTCTTTCAAGTGGAACTCGAGACCAACTCACCATTGTGTTTCTTGGCTTTTTGAGGGGTATAGAGAGCGTAAGGGGGATAGCGATCTTGCGAAAGGAAAATAGGAAAAAGAGGGAAGAGAAGGAGATGCGAATTGCTCAAAAGTAGCGAACGTGATCCCGTGGGTAGCTTGCGCTATGTGCTCGGCCTGGTGTGATTCCACTAGACGCCAGCTGTATGCCCTCAAGAGAAAGCCCCCGTGCCGCGCAGAGCTTTTGCAGGTCACGTTCTCCCTTCTTTCTTGGTCTATTTAACCTTCGAGCCTCTCACGAGCAAGCTGCGAGCGAAAAGACGAGCAAATTGGGGCAGAGACCTTCTTTGTCCACGCGTTTGGCCGGAACTAGACCCCGAAATGAACGGATCACGAGTGTAAAACGTGACCAGCCGGGACCCACAGTTCTCGAAAGAGAGAGGTCACGAGTTGCGAAATTTCGAGCGCTCCGAGAGAAAAACTTTTCATTTGCCTGTCCACCCCTCTCGGAATCGCACCCCACTCGCTAGAGAGTTCGTCAGTGGCATTGCCTACAGTCCACGTAGCGTGACCTGTGTACATAGTTTACATTTGTGGGTTCGTGAGAGTCAAGAAACATCGTTTCGAGAGCTTGATGGGGGGCAGAGACTGCCAAGTTCTCGAATATTCGAAACTTTTCATTTGAACCCCGAGGTCAAGTGATGCGGTTCCAACAGGACACGTCAGGCGGACAGTTGATCGTTCACTGAGCATCGAATCTCTCACAAACAGATGCGCAGCTAGGAGGGCTGAAATAAAAGTTCTACTGCAGGTTTCTACTTTTTGGGGACGGCGATAGCCTCGATTTCGAAGAGAACGCCGAGAGGAAGACGTGCGACCTATGTGTGTAAGAGCAAGGGGGACAGACATGGCGCGAGAGCACTCCAATGTCAGTCCTCGAGGCAAGTGCGAGACACAAAACCACGACCGGCTTACCTCGACGCAAGAACGAGCAGGTTTCGCTTGTCCAAAGTGCTTCGTGTAGATTGCGTTGACCTGTTGACACATCGAGTGGGGGGTCAAGTTTCCGATCTTGTCTTTGAGCTCAGAAAACAGGCAACCGTGGTCCTACCTTGGCAAAGTCGTCCTGTGTTTAGCAATCGAGTGAGAGAGACAAAAGTTCAGTTCGAGAACAGATTTTCCGATCTGATTCAAGGGGCAGTTTGTTTACCATGTTCTTGAGGAAGACGGTCGTCTTGACGACGTGAGAAAGGTCCGAACCGGCAGCCTCGACGACCGCGGTCAAGTTCTTCATCGCTTGTTCCTGTACAACCCGCACGCATCGTTTATCATCGATACGTCCTTTGAAGATGATCTCGACGAGGTGGAAGCGAGGATGCACTCACGGTTTGTTCCTCGACACCGCCTTCAATGACCTTCATGGTTTCAGGTACCAACGGGACGCATCCCGAGCAAAAGATGAGCGAATCAGTCTTGATCGCTTGACTATAAAGCGGCGACAGAGCTCCGTGTCAGTCTTTTGAAGCGAGATGTCGGTTCTAATCGGCAGAAGCCAACCGGCCGCTGGAAGGTGGTGTAAACTGACCTGTAAGGGCCGACGGCCGAGGGCGCGTTGGGGGTCGAGACGGTCGTGTACGGAGCAGACATGTTGCGAGTTGAAGAGTAAGGGCGAGTTGCGATGATACGGGAGCTGAACGAGAACTGGACGCGGGTGAGGGGAAGCCGGGACAGCTGAAGCGCGCGGCGAGGGTCCACCGAAATTGTCAGGTCCGAGGGCACAGAAGCAGCGGGAGCTCGTCAGCAATGGAGACGGACCAGACGGGACATGCACTAGTGGAGAGGCGAGAGTCATCGATGGTCATTCTCGGCACTCGGATCTCGTAATCTCGACATGTTACTATCGAATATTTACAACTATATACGCTCGCTACTGGCCATGTACAGCTCAGATAAAAGGACACTGTCCTGATGATTGAGGAAGAGTGCCCAGACGTTCGATTTTATGTACATTGCAGGTCTTTGGGGTCCTCCCTCCGGGCGAGCTGGTTCACGAATGTAGCATCTCGTTCCGGACTTGATCAATCCACCATTCCTTCTCGGTATTCGGTTCGCTCTTGACGGGTGACCCGAGGAATATATCCGGCGCGAGCGTCGTCAAACTTGCGCCGACCGTAGAGAAGGCCGCACTTGCCGGACGCGGCGGCGACATGGGCAACGTGAACGTCAAGTCAAAGTCGTACCCACTCTTCGGATGGAACCCGACATTGTCGCTGGTCAGAGGCAATGATGGCACATCTGCCGAGACGGCTGCGCCGAGCGCCAACGGAGGCACGGCCCACAGCGACGGTTCCGCCTCGTTCGTAGGCGGATACGGCAGCGGCGGGTAATTGTCGAGGTTCGGAGGGAGTAAATCTTCGCCGGCACTGAATGGAGTCGCTGGAGAAGGGTAGGACGATGAGGAAGGTTCGGTCGATGTATGTGTGAGCGAGGGCGAAGGCGGATGCGATCCGTAGCAGGAGCGGCTCAGCATAGACCCTGAGGATGCCGAGGTCGATATCGAAGCTGAGGAAGCGGAGCGCAGGTGAGCAGGAGGTACCGGGGCAAACATTGACTTGAGCCGCGGAGACGGCAACGGCGAAGGGATCGAGCACAGGTCGGGCAACGGCGGCAGTGCAGACTCGGGGATGATCATCAAGTCGATCGGAGGCATGACAGGTTGAGGCGAACCCGAACTCTCACGCGAGCGAGGGGAAGTACGGGGTTCCTCATGTTCGTTCGGTGGAGAAGGAATATCTGTTTCGCAGATCGCGATGAGATCATGCATTCGTATACCTCTGGAAGGGGGCAACTCACCTTGGTCAGCGGTTGATGTCGCATCGCATGCGGCATACAGCGCACGACGATGCTCGATTTGTTGTTGCGCAACGTGCAGGTCGGCGCGATAGATGCAACAGGGCTCGCGGCGCTCGCGTTTGGCGGTGCGCTTGCACGAACTACACGCTGGCTTGGTGCCGTCACAGCGGACGCGACGAGCTTTGCCTGTATTAGTGGCAGAAGCATCAGATCCGAACAAATGTTCCCAAGGGAGATCCGAAAGAGGGGAAGAGGGGAATTGGGACGCACAGGCGAGGCAAGCAAGCCCTTTCTGAAGCGGTTTCCCTGATTTACCCTTCCCTTTGCTGTCGTCACATTCGGCTGGGTCGCGTAGTTCGCGCGCAGTGGAAGCAGGAGCTGCGATTAGAAAGCAAGTTTCGTTGGGTCAATCCCGAGGCGCACGTGCCGAGACTGAGCCTACGAGCGGGAGGGATACTCACGTGTCTTGCGCGCCGGGATAAATCCTCCATCGTACTCGCAATGTTCAGGAGGAGGCACACCGTCCCACGCCGCTTTGCGACAGCATGCCGAACATGGGCTACCTCCGCTGCATTTGACCTTGCGCTGTTGGCCTTGGGTCGCGCACAGAACACGGTCACGATAAGGATCTGTCAGCACTGTTATTCCGACTATCGATTCGTCATGCGGCCCGAGATGACGAGCGAACGTCGTCGCGAGCCGAATCGATGAATCCGTTGATTGATTGAACCGAGCGGGGGGCAGCTCACAGGCTTTGCACGCAGGTGAACGTAAACCTCCCTCGCGCTTGATCTTCCTGCCACGGCGCTCCGAACTGGCTGCCATTGGGTGTTGAGGCCGAGAGGAGGGACGGACACCGACGCACTACTTGGCGTGTCCTCTCTCCGCGAAATTGCAAGTCGCGCGCGCTCGATTCATCTCGTCGCGAAATTTCTTACTCGAACACTTGACCTTCACGTCTGGGGCCACCTGATTTCCGCGGCTGCTTCGATCGAATGCTTCGATCATTCGGCGTCGACATCAGTGATCGACGACTCAGTGCATTGCTGACAGCTGTAGTACTGTATCATGATTGCGAGGTAGTCAGTATCACAAAGGTTCCGGTTGTTGTTGCGAATGATAATTTTGATATCGAGCGGAAAGCATCATCCGCAATCTTCCGACTGTAACTCCGTGGGACCGCCGCACGGTTCTTGCGTCCCCTGCGTCATTAGCCGACGGCGTCTTTTAGTGCTCACCAACTGCCATGCGCGCTTGATAAAAGACAAGAAGGGGTCGGACGAATTTTAATTTTGCCGGCGAGAGAGCGCTCGGCCGAAGCGACGGCAGTAGACAATCAGATTCAGGTTGCCGACTTGGAACTGCTTACACAAATTCCTAGCTCTAGTTACAGTTTGGAAGACCCACCGGAACCACGAGGCTCTTCGGGCCGCCGGGGCGCGCTCCCGACTTCCGATGCTGACACCCAGTTCCAAGCTTCTCTTTTTTCTCACGCTCGCCTGGCCCGCCCGTCCCGATCGCCTTGCCCTCCTTTTCCCTGCACGTACCTGGGGGATCAGCGCCGACGACATGGCGTCGAATGGGTACCCCTACGGCACTCACCAACCGGGCGCGCACCACTCGCACTCCCCACTCTTGTCAGCGTCGACGTCTGGCACTGCGGGATACTCGATACCGTCGATGCAGTCTGGCGTGTCTTTGCTCTCCAACGGACCGCTCGGCGGATCGCTGCCTCCCTCGGGCGCGCCTCCGTCGTCGAGTTACCCCTTGCCGTCCGGACAATCAACGCAGCCGCCGCTGTCGTACTACAATGACCCTTACCCCGCCTCGTACCCGCCACCGCCGATTCAGCATCATCAACCGCAGCAGCAGTTCACTCAGCAGTATGTGCCGAGGCCAGTGTCGGCCGCGTCGAACAACCACTCGCCTGCAACTGCCTCGTCGTCAGTTCTCGGCGCGCCCCACGCCCAACCGCCGCTCGCGTCGCCGCACACGGTGACTGGCCTCCCGGCTGCCGCCGAAAGCCATCTTGGCCCTGAGCTGACTCCGCCGCCGGCTACGGCCACCGCGAAAGCGCGCAGTTCGGTTGCATGTGCTCTCTGTCGGAAACAAAAGGCGAGTCATGGCGTGACGTCTTGCCATTTTTTCCCATGTGAGATCTGCCTGTCGCCTTGCGCTCCGGTCCTGACGTTCGCCATGTTTGAGTAGATGAAATGTGAAGGGCCGGACAAGAAGCCGTGCCGGCGGTGTCGTGCGGCAGGAGTTGATTGCGTGTTTGAAGCACCGCCAGTCGCTCCTCCACGGCCAAGGGGAGGTGGGGTCACCGAAGCATGGGTGGAATCGTGAGTAGAGCAAGATCACGGTCGAGTGACGAAGACGCTGACGTCTCGCGGTCGTACGCGCGTCTAGCCGCCTGAGCGCGATGGATCAGCGAGTGAGCCTTCTCGAAGAGAACGGTTCTTCGCTCGTCCACTCTCCCGCCGACTCGAACCGCGGTAGCGGTACTACCACAGCTGATCACGAACGAAGAATTGCGGCGCTCGAGGCGCAGATCTACGCGTTGCAACTTCAAACGGCACAGGCTCCCCCGCCACGACAAGCTCAGCTCGACTACTCTCAGTCGCCTTTGAATCCGCTTTCAGCCTCCGTACCTCTACCGTCACCGCAGCAGCATACATACGGCATCTCGGGATACAGAACGGACTCGCCTGGGAATGCGTCGTTCCCGTTGCCGGGGTCGAACTCGGGCCAAGCTCACGCCCGGTATGCCTCCAATTCGAGCCTCAAGCACGAGTCGGACAGTCAGTCAGGTGGGTACACGCACGATGGAATGAGCGATTATTCGAGCGCGAAGCGATGGAAGGGCGACGAACGGACGCCCCGGTCAGGAAACCCGTACCAGGACGAGCCGGATTTTATCTCGCGGGGGGTCGTCACTGAAGAGGAAGCAGCCATGTGCTACGACTCGTGAGTCTTTGCCGACTTTTATCTCGCATCATCCTGCAGAGTTGACATGTTGACGGGAAGACGACCTCTTGTTCCGTCTCTATGACAATTCTCCCTCCTTGTCAACATCTGTATCACCATTGCATATCTCTCCCCTCGGATTTCCTTTCACTCGTTCCCTTCAACACATAACTACTCGCACTTGCATTTACTCTCGCACCTCTGCACGGTCACCCTTCGTCTGCATTTCCTCGTCCCGTGATCCGACTACGCTATCAGGTACTTCCTCACCTTTGCGGCCAACTCACCCCTCTCCGATCAGCATCACTTGTCATTTGTCGAGGTCCGACGACGCTCGCCAATGTACCTCGCAACGATCGTTTCGATCGGTGCGCGTTCGCTCTCTCGGGTCGACACGTTTCACACGTGTCTGCGAGAAGCGCTTCAACTCGCCCACGAGATGTTCACGCCGTTGAACGACGGCACGAAACAGTTTGCGATCCTCAGTGTCAAGGCGATCACGCTGCTTGGACTGTACTACTCGCTCCCTCACTTGCTCCTTGCGAGCGTCATGCTCTCGCACAGGGCAGGAACGAGGAGTGCTCTCGATGAGTTTGAGGAGTTGTCCGACGAGCAGAAGAATAGCAAGATCGGGCGCATCTTGGCAGAGAAGGGCAGGATGATGTTCATTTCATCGATCTGGGGCGCTTTGTGAGGCCTGTTTGCGCTTGACCCGGGAATCCTGATCACTTGGTCTGACACAAAAGTCATTGCATGGCAATAGGTACACTCAGCAAGCTGGAGAACCCTCTGGATTCGAATTGCCCATGAAGGTCCTCTTGCGTCAGATCGATGTCCTCTCGAATTCGTCGTATGCGAGTCCAGTCACAGATGCAGTCTTTCGCACGTGAGTTTCAAAGCCGTGTCATCTCGTGATTCACCGAGGCGAGTACTAATCCGAGGCGTATGTGCAACGATGTGGAACAACCAGGAACCTCGAGTTATGTGCCATCTTGCTCGAATCGTTCAACAAACTTGGTCCCGGAATGGTCAATCAAACGCGGGACAGCGAGAAGATTCGAGCACAAGTCGACCAGTCGATTCTAGAGCTCCGACAGTGGAGCATGCGACGGGCAGACATGATGGTGGTCGTCTCGCAATGGGGCGACTCTCGCGAAAGTGGGTCCAATTCAAGAATGCATGCGAGCTGTGCGACGCTGACAAGTCCATCCTGCATTTCCGAACAAACTCAGTCAAGGCGATCCTTCCGTTCCATCACGGTCAGCAATGTCTCATGCGCTACATTTTCCGACCCGAGATCCCGCTGCAACAGTACGATCGCACGGACGCGAAGCTGCGCGAGTACGCCAAGATGGCCATGGAGAGTGCGCTCGTCATACTTCGATGGGGTGTCGAGAGTCGAATCTGGATGCCGTACATTTCTTTCCTCTATTCACTCGCTCTCGATTTGCGCGACATCGTGCTGAACCCGTCGTTTTTCCGATACAGATTCTCGATCGTGGGAGGATACGTGCATCAGGTCAACATCCCCACCGCGCTGCATCACCTGTTCACTGCCGCGCGCCTGTTCCCAGACGAAGCCGACTTCCGCACAATTCGACCGCTCCTGCACCGCTTGCTCAAACAGTCGGACCTGACGATCCAAGGTCCCGCTTCAACCAAACGTGAGGTGCATCGCGCGGAAATGACCAAGGCTGAAGTGCTCGAATTCGATCGATTCGCGTACGAAGCGAGCGGTGAAGAATTCGGAGCAGACGCAACCGAAGACCAACCGGGACTCGTCGGGCACGAGATCGGACAGAGTATCGCTTCGTTCCGACTCGAGCTCAACTTGTGGTCCTCGCCGTTGAGGGCGGTCGAAGATGACACGTACTGAATATCCATATATCATCTAATCTTGCTCTTTTTCCTCGTTCCGACTTGCTTGCTCGCCTTCTGAATGTTGCATATCCGTGTTCATACGCCCTTTCGTTCTCTAATATGTCTTATAACCTTTGCAATAGAATAGCTGCCTGACCTATGTTTTTTCTATTGAGACTGCGGAAAGCGGCACGCGCGCGACTCCAAACTCTGCGCGCGAGCAGATTTGAGCCCCTAAACCTCGTCGAATCGCGACTACTCGACTCGGAGGCGACGCCTGTCTCTCTTCATGTCTTACCGCGGTCAGTTGCGACATCCGAACGCGAGAGACGCATCGTCGAGCTCTTCCGTCTCGATCGAGGACCCGGTCGATCATCACAACAACTCGACCGCGAGTTCTGCCAGTTCGACTCCCGCACTCGCATTACCAGACGATTCAGACGACCCTTCGTTCTCTTCTCAGCGTGTCGCGACTTCTACTCCTCGCAAAACGCGTCGATACTCGCGTCGAGAGTCGCAACCAGCGCGAGAGGAAGAGCTGGATGGTCTCCGATTGAGCGATACCGAATCGCTCGACTTGTTGGATGACGATGCCATCAAGCAAGGGTACGAACAGCAACAACAGCAACAGGCGAAATTGACGCGCAGGTCGCTGGCAACTCACCTCGAAGAAGGCGATTTCCTTCAACCGTACTCGACCTCGCTCACACCCCGTGCAATCTCGGTCTCACACGCGAGGTTCGCTCCTCGCGGGGATCTCTACGCACCGTCACCGAGTACAGGAAGTTCGACGCTGGTGGACCGGGAGGACGAAGGGTTTGGTTCAAGCAAAGCAAGGGAACGTGACAGTACAGCTCGACATAGCGTGCGTGCCATGGAAAAGACCGTCGAAGAAGAAGACACGAGCGGTCTCGACAAGGAGGAGGAGCAGAGAACCGAGATACACGCAACCAGTAACGCCGGGCTGCTGGATGAAGATCGAGCCTCGTCGAGTTCTCCCCGTGCTCCTCGAAGAAGCACAGTTGGCGATCTTGCACACTACATCGATGCTCGATTGGCCTCTCCGACGACGCGCTCCAGCACGTCGACTCCACGTCGCTCGCCCCCTTCTCGCCGAAACATACGCTCTACTCTCCCTCCTCAGACCCCTCACGCCCCTGGCGCGTTTCCTTCCTCGGCTCGCAAACTTGCCGAATCTCCTACTTCACCACAGCGTTCCGTCGGGACTCCGATTCGACCGAATTTGAATCAACAAAAGATTTCTCCTGCGAGCAGCAGCGCCCAGATACACGACGCGTTCGCAAGACTCATCACTGGTCCAAAAGGAGCGCTCACAAACTCGGCTGAACGTCGGATAGCGATGCAAGCGAATGCGACCCCTGCAGGTCCAGGTTCACAACGAGAGAGGGCAAAAGTTGAGGCGCCAGATTTCGCCGGCCGGTACTCGTTCTCGCCGAGCAGTTCTCTACCGGTCGAGAAAACTCGCAGAAGCGCTCAGCGCTCAAACTCAAACGAGGACGTTCCATGGACGAATCAGGAGACTGGCGGACATGAGGTCAAGATCGAGCAGAGACGAGGTGAGCAGGAGCAGCGGGACCGGGAGCCTAGAATGGACGGGCACGGTCAGCGTACGCAGTTACAGGCACTCTCCGGAGAGACGACCGAGGACGAAAGCGTGGGGGACATGCGGTCCTCGGAGGAGGACGAGGTACGGATAGCTCAACGCAGTGCGATTGACTTTGCCATGGCGCAATCGACCGACGACGACGAGGCAGCAGATGCGTCAACAGAAGCATCTCCGAACGAAGAGGGCCAGCCATTACGTCAGCCACAGTCAACCGGCCTCAGAAATAGTGTCAGATTCGCTGAACCGGTCTCGAGTCACTCGAGGACGCCGTCTGATCCGCAATCTTCAGAAACACCTCTCCTTCCCGTGTCACAATCAGCTCACTCTCGCTCGAACGACGAGCACGTTGAACGCAAGAGACCAGTCTCGCCGGATCTCCCTGCTCTCCCACCTGTTCTCGCTCCGGAATCACCAGAACCCGTACGCCATCTGCCGGCTTCCTCCTCGTTCCGCCGATCTCAGCCAGTCGCGTATCGTCAATCCGGCCTACGTCAACCCGTCGAGACAACGGGTTCCCCTCCGGGTACACCGATTCCAACCTTGTCGCGGTCTCCCGCGCGATCATCTTCCCCTGATCGCGTCAATCCGCCGAGAAGTTCGACCCCGCCGCAACGCATCATCCCGCTGCCAAATCCAGATGACACGCCTCCGCGAGCTTCTCCTTCTCCATTGGCGCGGCGCCTGAGACCAGTCGCTCAAAACCCAATCACTTCTCCTTCACGATCTCCGCCACATTCACCGCCTACCGAATCCATATCGGAACTGCCTCTTTCAAAGATGGAGCCCGTCAAAGAGGAGGAAGACGACACTCCCGACCAATCGATTCCCCTGCTTCTCGACCAACTATCTGCCGCCGTTCGAGCCTTGACGGCTGCTCGGGTGTCTTTCGGAAACGTCGGTCAGAGCTTATCGACCGAGCTTCAGGCGGAACAAGCAGACAACAGCTTGGTGCGAGCTTTATCGGAACGGCAGAAAGAGACTGCTCGTCAGAGACAGATTATGGAGGAAGAGCTCTGGCAGCTCGAGCACCTCGATCAATCTGAAACGGTATGAACGATTCCTGGTATCCTTCTTTGCGAGTTGCAATACCTGACGCGAATGATGTACAGATCAAGCGAGAAGACATACGCGGACAGCTGGTGGAGAACTATCAGGTCGAGCAGGATCTTGGATCCAAGGTCGAAGAGCTGCGCCAGAGCATCGAAGACATGGGACTTCTTGTCGGCGACCAGGTACGAATCTATTCTCTTCTGGCATCGACCTCAGCTCGAGATTGATCTGGCGCTCATTGTGCTTTTCGCGTCCAGGTTGCTCGAGCGTTGAGCGATTCGATAGACCGGGAAAATCGCAAGCGCAAACACTGGCTCGCGTTTGCATTCTGCTTCCAGATTGGGCTCTTCTGGATTGTCCTCCGGTACACTACATCTCGCGGTTTGGCCCGGATGGAACGTAGCTGACCTGAACCCTGGTTGAGCAGACTTGCCAACGCCCGCTCGTCTTCTCTGCTACATACCGCGTACTACGATCCGTTCCAACCAGAAGGGCTCCAGTTGCCCTTGAACCCCTTTTCTTCGCCCTCCGACCCCATCGTCAGTCCAGATACGATCGCTCTCTTTACACCTTGCCTCACGTCACACAACACTTGGACCGGTCTCGAAACCACTGCGGTCCTTTTACGAGGCACGCGCGACAAAATTGCGCAAGTCGCCTCGAATCTGGTTCAGTCCCGCAGCACCTGGTCGAGCAGAGTGGTTGCTCCCAGTTCGAGATCGGTGCCAGTTTGAGTAACGAACACGTTTACGCCAAATTCTACGAACCTGTTGTTGTTCTTGTTGTTGTGTAACAGTAGAATCCACATATTTATGTTGATCGACTACCGCATTTGCCGGTTCTCTCTGTTCTGAAGCATCTTGTCGAGCTAGAATTGAGAGACAAATCCGCGCACGCAGACGAAAGGATTTATGGCGGTTTTTGCGAGAATATTCTGTGCGTGTCCCGATTCCTCGAGGATTGTGGCTCGCGCCGCAGCCTGGTCTTCCTCCATCCGGTTCGCCGATGTTGTCCTATCGTCGTTGTCTGCATAAGAGAATGTTACTCATCCTGTACAGCGCGAAGAGCGCTGTGAAAGTCGACCGATTGGAACCCTAGAAAAAGTCCGTCCGCGACTTTCGTCCAGAATGGACCAAAATGGTTCGCTTTTTCACCAGATGGTCCATTATGGACGATTTCCTAGGAACCGGGGCCAAATCAGGAGAGACGCTCGACTCGAATCGGTTGAATCGGTATCTTTTTGGACCGAGAATGCGCGAGCATCTCTCCTGATTTGGCCCCGGTTCCCAGGAAATCGTCCATAATGGACCATCTGGTGAAAAAGCGAACCATTTTGGTCCATTCTGGGCGAAAATCGCTGAAGGACTTTTTCTAGGGATTGGAACACTCTCGCTTCTGTCGCAACTCGCTCCCATCCCAGAGATCACAGGGTGCACGCCGAAAGAAAAAGAACAAAAAATCCAAAAGGATACGGGGATGCCCGACAGCGCCGACCAGGAGTGGAATGGAGGGGCCATCGCGGCAGCCAGGAGGGCAAGCCCAAGAACTGACTGCACCGGCGCTCAAAGATTAGAGTGATTGAATGAGCTCCCCGATGGGGAGCTACCAGTAATCACACTGGTAAGAACAGATACTACACTTGATCTAAGCCAAAAGGCCAGAAGGTTAAGAAAAGTGGGAGAGCGTGTCCGCAAACGACGGTGCAGCAAGGCACTTTTCGAGCCAGTTCAAGTCCAGGACGCCTCAGCCGAAACTCTTACCGATATCTGCGTCAAGAAGTCGCGATAGAGTGATGAAATCGAGGCGGGGTGCAGGGAGAACAGGCTGTGCGAATTGGTCGGGCGGAATCCCCGCTCTCGCACGAACCTCTCGTCGCTGTCGTGGAATGTACTGCGGACTTTCTCGCGGGGACCGGGATCGAGACCTGGGAAGAGGGGCGATATGACTCTTGCTTTCCTTCTCTTCAGTCCACCTCAACCGGCCTTCTTCTACCATGGTCTCAGAGGCATCAAACTGCGCACTCGGGAGTCTTTTCTCTCTCTCTCTCTTTTGGCAGTCTGTCCCCTGCCCACTCATATCCTTGACGTCGTCTCCCTCGTTCTCATCGTCGGTCTTAATCGCACACACACGCACTTATGAGCACGCACATACGGTCCCTCTCTCCCTCTCTCCCTCCCTCCCTCTCTCTCCTGCCGGTACACGCTTTTTCGCGCCACAGCCCTATGCTTGTCGTGCCCTGGTCTCTGACATAGGTTCGTACCCGCCCATTCGAAAACCTGCAACGGGCATCTCTTCCTCGACATGCGGAGATTTCCGAGTCAACTTTCCGCCTACTGATTCCGAAACGAAACGACAGTGAAAGGACACGAATGATAGTCAACCTCATTCTCTGGATGTTGTTCGTCGTATCCTTCCACTGTCGTTCGGTATTGGAACCAGTAGACGAAAAAGTTGACTCGGAAATCTCCGCATGTCGTGGAAGAGATGCCCGTTGCAGGTTTTCGAATCGGCAGGTGAGGACCTATGTCAGAGCGCCAAGCCGTGAGCCGATGAGCAGACGAAAATCAATGCTGAGGTGACAGCATACTGTGGGTATTTTCCCCAAGCATTTCTTGCAGCGTCGCATACTGTACCTGGTCCTCTCGATGATTGCGCGGACTCGAATCATCCTATGCCGCTGGATGTCTCTTCCGAAGGACACTCGGATTCGCTTTGCAATTGTGGGTTGCCTTTGGTAGTTGTCTCGTCTCGTTCTCTAACAGCGAAGCTCTCGGTTTCTTTTGAGCCGGAAAGTGGAGCGGTGAGATTCTCGATCGGCCACTCGAGTTTGAGCTGAGAGTGATCAACAGAAATAGAGCAAGCGAGAGAAAGAGAGAGAACGAAAGAGAGAAGGAGGGGCGAGTACGTACTCGCGGCCACAGACTCGTCGAGGCCAAGCACTGGCCAGCATCACTCTCCACCAGTGTCATATCGAAGCAAGTACAGGTGCGTACGTTTGTCCCTCCAAATTTGCTCCTCGACGAACTTCGCTTGTCAGGCAAGGTCCGAAAGAGGCGCAAGCTACGTCGCAGTGAGTTTCCTCTTACTCTCTGGGCGGTCTGTCCTTGCTTCCGAATCTGAATCTATCACGCCGAACAATCGAACTCCGTCAGGGCAGGACGAGCACAGGACGGTGGCGAGCAAAAGTGTATATGGGCGGGAGAGGGCCAGAGGGAGACCGTGTGTGTATGTGTGCGTGCGATTGCGAAATCCGATGAGAAGGAGGGGGATGAAGACAAGGAGATGGGGCAGGAGATGCGAGAGCCACGGGCAGGGAACACACCGCCGAGAGAGAGAGAGAGAGAGAGAGAAGACTCACGCGTGTTGGTTGTTTGATATCTCTGAGACCATGTTTGCAGGAGCCCGGTCGACGTGGAGCGAAGAGAAGGGTTGCAAGAGCAGAAATATTCTCCCCCAGCCCTGAATTTCTCTCCCGGTGAGAAAGTGCACGATAGATTCACGAAGCAATAAGTGCGAACGATAGGTCCGTGCCGAACAACGCCTAGATTGGATTTCCGATAACAATGCATGGCCTGCGACTTGAGCTACTTAAGTTGTCTCCACCCGGCTCTTGTCAGAATGATCGGCCTCTTGGAACCGGTAAGGAAGCACACTTTTTGCATTTAGCGGATCGTTCTCGACAAGGGCTTAGACACCGTGATTCATTGCAAGCGGTATAGACAAATGTAGGGTTCAGAGCGATGTAGAATTCTCAGACGGTGTCGCAGGACTCCCCTCTGTTTCGGGCAGGAGTAGTCGGACGTGCTCGGGCGGGACAACGTCTGAGGGGTCGGCGGTGTCGTAAGCACGCTCTCTCACAGCATTCGCGGCGTCGATCGCAGTCTGCAATTCTATCAATGGATGAACGGGATGAATCAGATCTGAGCACAAAGTCGTGAACCGCTTGTCAGGAAGCGCGAAGATCAAAACATGCATACCTATGTGGACGCGATTGAGCGCTTGCGCGAATTCGTGCGCATTCGTCTGAGTCGACTTTGCCTTGTAACACTCTGGGAGCGCTGCCCAGCTGGTACTTCGAGTCACTGCAGGCAACGTGCCGGCATATGACGCCCACCCCTCTGGCAGCTGATCCATGAATCTTGTTTTCGTTTCGAAAGATCGAGCGCCTGTTTAAGATGTTCCAATGAGTTCCCATCGTTCGCCGAGTGTAGCATGATTGCGAGCAGAAGAAGCAGAACCCAAAAGTCACGAGTTTCCAATCCTGCGGGGGACCCTCGAAATACGGCGGGGGCATTGATCGGGTTCCGTTGCTCATCTCGCCCTCGCCCTCGACGTCCTGACGATGTAAGCAGGATTTCAAAATAGTTGAAGGCTATCTCGCTTCGCGCTGCTCGTTACGCCGGACCATGCAGACCGGCTCACCGAGTTCCACTCTCCAACGTGTGCCAACAATCGGATGGTCCTTATCGACAGCACGCAGAAGATACAACCAGCAAACTGAGACTCACCGGTAGACGAGTCAGCCACAGGTTCATTCGACCCCGATCGCGCCCTGCTGCTCCGCTCCGGTCCACCGCCGAAGATCTCGTGTGCTTGGCTATCTGAATCCTCTGTGGCGCCCCCTCCGAGCTGTTCGACACTCGGGCATTGGCGAGGCAGATTCTTCATCGGCGCGCGCCGGTCGTAATTGCGGTAGCGAGCCACGACGGTTTCACGAGGCGGACAAGGGAATGAGCGGGGGTCTTTGCGCGATGTCATAGTCGTAATGGATCTGTCGACTGATCGCTACGTCTGTTCCTACCTACTTGGGCGTTCGGCTGGTTTGGCTCTCGATGGTGCGCAAGAAAGAGTGACGCGCTACCGGATTGACATTCCAGAGTCTCTTTCCACCATCGTCGTCTGTACGCGCTTTTCTGGCCAGCACAAGGTCCTCAAGATGCCGCGGCTCGGCTTCAACGAACATAGACGCGCGTGGTTGGAGAAGAGCTTCTTCATGTCGTCTCGTCCGACCCGCAGCATTCTGACGACTGCCATCCGCGGCATGAACTTGGATACGGTCAGCTGACTCGTGCTTATGACCGCGTCTGCAAGCGTGCTGACATCGTCTCGCTAGGCTCCTCTATTGACAGAACTTGCACGCGATTACGACTTGCTCTGCGCGAGTCGAACGGAAACTAGAGTGTCGGTCTACCCTGATTCGGCGTTGCTCGCGCTGCCTAACATCGGGACATCGCTGTGCTTTAGGATGCTTGTTTTCGCCACCGAAGCAGCTGCCGAGGCGGCCACGACTTTCGCCGCTGAGTCCGGACACGATATTCAAGTGAGTCTTTTCTCTTTGCGAGCGATTGCTTTGAGTAAGCAATTGACCCGTAACCGGACAGACTGCCGAGTCACCCTGGCGTTGGAGCTCAAGCGACGGACTCAACCTTCACCGACCAGCTGCGGACCGGCACTTTTTCGTGCCATGCCTGGATCTCACCGGTCACCAGAATTCGCTGGAGTCGGACGAATATATCCACTATGACTGGGAGCACAACGAGGCTTGGCGTATCTTCTGCCAGCACATCCGGGACCCGACTGAAGGCTTCTTCCCGCCCAGCAACCTTCCGCAAGAGGACGAAACCGTCAGCGCCACTGCCCGTTCCCCGAATTCGCCTGCCCATGGGAATGAAGGGCAGATGTTGGATCCAGGCGACTAATCTCAGTCTTGGTAGCTTGATAGCTCGAAGGCCATGTTTGAAGGAGGCCGGTCGAGGTGGAGTGAAGAGAAGGGAAGCAAGAGTAGAATCTCCATCCCGGTCCTCGCCTCGTGAGAAAGTCCGCGCTAGTTTCTGGAGTGACGAGACCGAACGAGAGGTTCGTGCCGAACAACGCCTGGACCGGGTTTTGAACACAATCGCACGGCCTGCGACTTGAGCTACGCAAATTGTCTCCACCAGGCCTTTCGTCAGAGTGTTTGTTCTCTCGGGGACCCGTAATGATGCACGCTTTTTATATTGAGCGGGTCGTTCTCGACAAGAGCTCGACGCTAAGATTATCGAAATCGGTATAGAGCTATGCAGAGGCGGGACAACATCTGAGGGGTCGGCTCGGGACATGCTCGAGTCCGAGTTGGCAGCCTCGAATCGTATACATTTTGCGCTCCAACACTGCCGTCGCCGAGCCACCAGCCAGTGAGAATGCACCATTGCGAATGCCGGAGCAAAACGTGCTTAGTTCCTGCTGACTATTTCGTCCCTGTGTAGGGCCGTTTTCGCTGAGCTGCAATGCTTGTACTTATTAAGTACAGACCATCGCAGGACGGTGATCCACGAGACGATTGTGCCTTCCTCTGTATTGTCGATTCGAGAGCATTGTCAGTGAGCAATTTTTTGGTCGAGGTCTAGCGCGATTCTCGGCGACTAGCTTGAGAATCCGGTGTGTCGATCCTCACAACAGCGTCTGAGACAATCCGATATCCTCCTGCTTCAGTTCGAGACGATATGGCCATAACAAAGTTGCCTGTGGCGCACTACATCGACAGGAGTGGGTAGCAGGCGCTTACTGCTCGGCTCCTCGCCAGTGGCTCGAGCACTGCACTCGATTCTCCTCGCTACATCACAAGTAAGGAAGCGTACAGGCATGTGTAGCTCATATGCTCGGGATCGTCGTATTGTAAAGCTGGATGTGCTCTCAAAACAGTAAAGGGGTGAGGTCTTCGTTGCGACAAGGGTTCGCGATCAATTCTGCCAGACGCTGGTTTGGATCGAGCTAGTCAATCTTTAGCATCGCATGATGTTTCCTCGCTCGAAATGCGAAATCGCGTATACAGTGTCAGCCGTTCAGTTGCACAGAATGTCCGTGCACGTGCCAGTTCTCGAAATTGCCCTCGTAGCTTATAGCTGACCTTCGCAGATCCCGCGTATCGTCCTCTTGGCATAATGACAGACCGCTTCTATATTTCTAGTCACGATACAGCGGAAACCAGGTGTAGAGAGAGAGCTGACGGGTGAAAAAACACCGAAACAGTTCCCGCTCGTTTCGACTGTGCCCCCCTTTCCGACTTGACCATTATTCCTAAACTTGTCTTCAAGCTTTAAAAATCAAAAGTGACGACAGGTTGCGCAGAGAATGTACGCACCCGCAGTTGCGTCAAACAAGTTTTTTGGCGCCGTCGTTTGCGGACACGCTCTCCCACTTTTCTTAACCTTCTGGCCTTTTGGCTTAGATCAAGTGTAGTATCTGTTCTTACCAGTGTGATTACTGGTAGCTCCCCATCGGGGAGCTCATTCAATCACTCTAATCTTTGAGCGCCGGTGCAGTCAGTTCTTGGGCTTGCCCTCCTGGCTGCCGCGATGGCCCCTCCATTCCACTCCTGGTCGGCGCTGTCGGGCATCCCATTATCCTTTTTTTGATTTTTTTTTATCCTTTTTCGACGTTCACTCTGTGATCTCTGGGCCTGGATCGAGTTGCGACAGAAGAGAGAGTGTTCCTGGGTGATACAAAAATTGTAAGATGACACGAGTAGCCTTCGCCTCGATACCTTCGATCTTCATATCATTGCGCTTGACACCTTCGACGACCTTCAATCAAGTTCAGCTCACCTGGAGGAGCCATGGTCCGAGACGAGACCGGAAAGATTCTCAGTTTCACGAATTCACCGTAGAGGTTGGCGAGTGGGACCGCTAGCCATTTGCCTCACAGTCTGACCACGAATCTCTCACTTCCAGGTCCTGCACAAGTAGAAATAGGGCGCTCAGGCAATGTCTCAAGCTGCCAAGAACGGACACCTTTTTTGGTTTTCTATTCCTCCGATTCGAGCTTTTCCAAGTCTATAGCTGTTTGACCATGGCCTGACTCTTGTCCCTGAATTCTTCAAGCGCTTTCAACGCTTTCCCATTCCGTAGACTCTCTCGTGCCCGTTCAACTCCTTCCTGTTCAGTCGCGACAACTCCACTGACCAACAAGAGTGCTGCCGCGTTCAACACGACAAAGTTTTCGACCGGGTCTTCGGTCAACAATTTGCCTCCGAGAAGGGACAAGAGAGTCTCCGAATTTTCGGTTGGGGTTCCTCCCGTCACGGACGAGAGTGGGTGTCGAGACAATCCGAACTGTTCTGGAGTGACGACAAAGTAGTCGATCGAAGTCGGTGTCACTTGCCAAACCTGGGGATAACACGCAGAACAGGAAAGCCTCGTCAACAGGAGCGATCGATAGACCGAGAGAGTCAGAAAAAGTCAAAAAGGCGCCATACGTGAGATTCACCCGCGATCGAAATCTCGTCCAACCCTTCCTTGCCACAAACGACCCAAGCCTTCTCGAGTCCCGGACTGAGTTTGAGCGTTTCGGCAAACACGGGTCCAAGGTACTCGGAATGAACCCCGACGATCAACCGTTTCGGTTTGACCGGGTTGATCAACGGGCCCAACGCGTTGAAAATGGTTGGGAACGGCAACTGTTTGCGTATCGGCGCTAGGTGAACCATCGCAGGGTGGTACAATGGAGCAAACAGGAACAGGAACGAGCACGATTCGGACAAGGTCGGGATCGAGGTCGGAGGGAGCGTTGTGACGGGACATCCGAGCGAGAGGAGAATATCGGCTGATCCAGACGACGAGGTCGCGGCCTTGTTACCGTGCTGCAGAACCAACCCAACTTGAGCATATTTCGAGAGCTTGGAAGAAGGATGGAGCGTACTTTAAAGACTCGAGCGCCTGCACCGGCCGCAACGATTCCAGCGGTCGTGCTCACGTTGAACGTGTTGTGACCGTCGCCTCCAGTTCCGACAATGTCGCACACGGGGCCGAGTGTGGCATGTTCGTGGTCGAGCGAGACCTGGACAGCATGATCCGACATGACCTCGGCGCAGCAGGCCACAGTTTCGGGTTGTCCGTCCTTCTGGGTCATCCTGAGCGCGGCAAGGAACGCTCCAATTTGGGATTCGAGAGCTGCAGTCGGATGCGCGAGGTGCGAGAATGCGGCATGACAGTCGGATCGAGTGAATTCGGCTGGAGTCAGGACCAGCTTCTTGAGCAGCGGTGCAAAGGTGGCCGGAGTGAGAGCGTCTTGTGGTTCGGGTACGACCTGAGGCGTTGTTGTACCGGTTGCAGGCGGGGTACCACCGCTGCAAGCGAGAGCAAGAGTCAGACGGAGTTAAGACGGATTGGCGACAGAATCAGCGACGAACCCAATCATAGCCGTCACGGTCGCATCATGCGTCGACGTTCCTGCCCGAGTCGATTCCATTGTGTGCTGAAACTAGCGAGAGAGTGTAGAGGCTCGGAGTTTGGCGTGTCGCGCGCGAGAGTCGCGATTCGTCCGGCTTGATCTAGTTTCGACAGTCCCGCCTTGTACACGCCACTGGATCATCAAATAAATCTTTCAGAGACCCCAGAGATACTGCAGCCTACCGCCAGCGCTCTTTCAGAACCGCCACGAAGGTGTCGTGTACACTTTGACATCATCGTCTCGACCAGCGAACCGTCTTCTACGCCTACTATCCAAACATGAGCGGTCCTGCTCGATCAAAACGTCTCGCACGCGAGCTGCAAGAGTGTCACAAAGATGTACTGCTTCCAGACCCCCGCTCATCGGAACCTCTGATTCATTGCTGATCCAAACCATCCGCCCTGCGTGCACAGACCGTAGTCAAGGTCGAACAGGTCGACAGCAAGATCGATCACTTTGTCGGCAGCTTCCCAGGACCCACCGGTGAGAACAAGATTGTACCGCTTCTTCACCGCTCTCCCGCCTTTGACCGTTGAACGTGTGGGGTTGTCCGGTTTCGCTAGGGACTCCCTACGAAGGAGGCTGGTTCAATGTCGACGTACAGGCTCCCGATCGGTATCCCTTCGAGCCCCTCAAGATGAAGTTCATTACCAAAGTTTGTACCCTTGATCCCTCTCTCTCTCGGGCCAGAACTCATGAATTTCTACTCTTCAGGTCTATCACCCGAGTGAATAACTTTACTCAGAGTGAAGCTATGTACAGAAAGACTGAGATTGGTCCCTCTTGTAGATGTCTCTTCAGCCTCGGGGTACATCTGCCTAGACATCCTCAAGACCTCCTGGTCTCCGCAAGTCTCCCTCTTGTGTTCCGTTATCAGTGATGTCTATTGCTGATACTGCGTGATTACGCTCCAGAGTGTTCACTTTGAGAACGTGTCTCGTGTCGTTACAATCCCTGCTGTCGACTCCGGAACCGAACGACCCTCAAGATGCTGAAGTTGTGAGAGAAACTCTCTCTGCTCCTGATCATCGAACTCGAGATTGAAGGTTCTCTCGGACGATGATGGCATAGGCGAAACATTACTTGACAGATCGAGCCGGGTTCGAAGAAACTGCGAAATTCTGGACCGAGGCTAGTTCTCAATCTCTCTCCTCTTTCTGTCAATCTCTCTCCTTGACCTGATCGGTCGTATCTTTTCTACAGGTATATGCGGCGAAACCTTCCGTTTCGTCTTCCTCGGCAACGTCAAAGACGGCCCCGCGATCCAGCGGTACAACATCGAAAAGTTCAGAGAATGGTCGAGACCAGGAAGGGCAAAGAACGAAACGACCTCGTACTCGATCTCAATTGTCTGAAGGCGACGGACTCAGGATCGATCGATTCAATCGCCACGCCCAGAACCAAACCGACGAAGAAGACGATGACGATGATGATATTCAAGTAGTAGAACCTGGTACAACATCGTCGATGTCGGCACTTGAAGGGTTCAAGAAGGAAACGAAACTGAGCGGATTGGACTGGCAGGATGTCGAAACGTAAATCGTTCTCGCACTATTTCGTGGACTTTCCAAATTGGATCTGACCTGATTGATTCTGAATGGATTACAGCTTCAGTCAGATGGGATTCGAGACGGCTCAAGTCATCGACACTCTCAAAAGGCTGAATTGGAGACGAGGGAACAAGGAACGGTGTAGTGAAGATCAAGTCGTCGAAAAGTTGATCGGGAATTGAATGGGCAGGAGGCGGGATCACCCTTTCCGGTTGTTGCGAGTAGCTCGATAGGCAATGACGAGGATCGCTTCAAACCACATTCTGTTTTGTCTCATGCATGTTCGACCAGCCCGGAAGGGTTCCCGGTGTATTCAAGTCCGACAACCAGTCGCTAAATGCGTCGACGATGACTCGAGTCGAGCTGACGCGTAGGAGAGACGGGGCTCAAGATTCGGGATGCGGCGCGACGAGGTGCCGGGGAGCTGCAGCGCAAGGCTGAGCGACTGTGTAACCTTGCTGCTTGTCAAAGTTACTGGGTGATGGAATGCAGTCCCTCTCGCTGCAGAAGAACGTACAGCAGCAGCGCGTTTATGAATTCGTCTGTGCCACGTCATCGGACTCATCTGCTTATTCGTTGTCTCTCGACTATCACGCGCGGTCCACTTTAGATCCAGCCAGACTGTTGCGACTCGGATCACGACTCGATCTACACGGAATCTACCGTCGCTCATTGTAAGCGGTTACCGCGTATGATGTCACCACCTAGGGCTTCGCCTGTCGCCTTTCTCGAACACTTGATCAAGCTAGTCGAACTCGAACAACTCGCCGAGGAGCAAGAGTCGCATCTCCTCCTAACCTCGACTCCGCTATCGGTCTTGCAGCGTTCGGGCCTAGCTTTGAACAACTTGACTGCCGCTACCAATTCGGGAGGACTTGGCGGGAGGCGGTCGGTCGAGTTAGTTCGAAGCAGCGCATGGCACCAGGACCCAAAGTTTCCACCACACGATCTCCGCGTTGGCGATCTGGCGAGGATTCGCAATTCTGCGAGCTCGTCCAGTACGGCGGCAACTTCGAAAAAGGGCAAAAAGGTTGCGTCTGGTACATCTAACGCGAAGGGCAGCGCTTCGCCAGATGATGATGGGATAGATGCGGTTGTGTACAAGGTTGGAAACGAAAAGATTACGCTCGTTTTGAACGACTCGAACCACAAGAGCAGCAGCGAAGACGACGAGGTAGAATGGAGCGATCGCGTCACCATGTCTGTTCCCTTTGGATGTCGTTCCGAGATGCGCGGCTTGTGCTGACGAACTCTTCTGCGTAGGAGATCAGTCTCAAAGTAGCGAATCCATCCACTTTTACCCGACAGATTCATTTCTTGCGCCAAACGATTCGCGGGCTCGAAGCGCTCGAAGGCCACACTTCAAAAGCCACGACCCCAGTGTCAGACGCGACTGCCGCTGACAACGCAGTTTCCGAAGCGACCAATGCAGTTTCGTCCTCGCCTCCGCCTGTCCAGTCTCCACTCTACTCTGTCCTCCTCGGAGTCGCCTCCCCTACTCTTGACCAGACCAACGACGCTCTCAAGAAAGACAACATCAAATACTTTGACTCGCGACTGAACGAGAGTCAGAAAGAAGCGATCGAATTCGCGCTGCGTTCGAACGAAGTCGCCGCGATCTGGGGTCCTCCTGGAACCGGTGAGTCCTCATTACGGATAGGGCATGACCAAAGTAGAGACTGATCAAAGAAGATGCTTTCTTTTTCGCGCGCAAACAGGCAAAACTCAAACTTTGGTCGAACTCGTTCGACAGTTAGTGCTCGTGCAAGGTTTGCGAGTCCTCGTGTGTGGCGCATCCAATTTGTCGGTCGACAACATCCTCCTACGACTCTCGACGTCCTCGAGTTCCGACACTCCGATCCCTGTGATCCCTCTCACGAGGCTGGGACATCCAGCACGAATCTTGTCTTCGCTCACCCACCACACTCTCGATTCGCAGTCGGCTCAAACCGATGCGACCGCATTGATTCAAGACATCAAAGTCGATCTCTCGAACCTCGAGCAAGAACTCAACAGTCGGGATCGTAAAATTCGACCGAAAGGAAGTCAGAGAAAAGAGAAATGGGACCAAGTGAGAGACCTGAGACGGGAGATGAGGAGGAGGTTCGCCGGGATTGGCAACGAAGTGCTTGGAGGCAAAAGACTCGTGCTTGCTACGACGCATGGTGCAGGAGGCAAAGTATTGGACAAATTCGATCAGTTTGATGTCGTCATTATCGACGAAGGTGAGAAAAGAGGATCCGCTCCGAATAGCCACGTCTAATCAGCTGACTTGATCACATATCTCGCAGCTGCACAAGCGACAGAACCGGCATGCTGGATCCCGATCACTCGAGGCAAAAAGCTCATTCTCGCAAGTCTACCATACAACGATGCCTCACCTTCTGTTGCTCATCTGGACCTACCTGTCACAGGCTGGAGATCATTTGCAACTGCCCCCAACACTCAAATCTCTCGACTCTTCATCTCTCTCTCACAAATCTGCGTCTTCGTTCGCTACTGCTCCTCGCGGACAGGGCCAGCTTGAACTCTCGAAGACCCTCGAGACGACCTTGTTCTCTCGCTTGCTTGCACTGCACGGACCTGAAATCCGTCGCATGCTCAAGGTTCAGTACCGGTTCAACCGCAAGATCAACGAGTTCCCTTCGCTCATGCTGTACGAACGCCAACTCGTACCCGATTCGAGTGTCGAACATCGACAATTGGAGGATTTGTTGTCCGAGGCAGATGATCAACCAGATGGGGAACCGGATCACGAAGATTTGAACGAACCGGTCGTGTTCTTTGATACGGCCGGACTCGCCATGTACGAGAGATCAGGAGACGAAGACAGTGGTGGTGGGGGCAAAAGTGTAGCTGGTAAAGGTCAATACGGGTCTCAATCAAAATCAAACGAGAACGAAGCCGAGTGAGTCGGGTGCTCTTCCGACCGTGGACGCGTCCTTTTCCCGATATCGCCGGGGTTGGGAGATTGATCCAATTCCTACGATTCCTCTCTCTCGCCAACAGGATCGTGCTCAACTATGTCAAATTCCTCGTACGCGATTTTTTTCTTCTCCTTGTCGCTTCTCTTCCCAGTCAACAGAGCTTGATGAAACAATTGCGGATTCTGAACCAGGTCGAATCGGGGATTCCACCGAAATCAATCTCGCTCATCTCACCTTACAACTCTCAAGTCATGTTACTCTCGACTACGATCAGTCCACTGTACCCCGAGATTGAGATTGGTTCGATCGATTCGAACCAAGGTCGAGAGAACGATGTCGTCATCATCTCGCTCGTACGTTCCAACGAATCCGTAAGTATTCCCTTTCTTTTTTTCTCTTGAAGGGAAAGATACACGCACTTTTTTCACTAATGAATGTTGTTTTTGCGGGGGTTTGGTTTGAGAAACAGGGAGAGATTGGATTCTTGAAAGAGATGAGGAGGTTGAACGTCGCCATGACGAGACCTAGACGACAATTGGTTGTCGTTGGAGATTCTGAAACTCTGAAAAAAGGAGGACAAGAACCTTCAAACCACAAGAATCGGACAAACTCGATCAAAGATGAATTTGATTCACTTGAAGGGGAAGACGAGGAAGAAGAGAATGTCGAACCAAGCACAACAGCAGACGAGGATCGAAACGACCAGGAAGAGAGGAAGAAGGGTGTCGTGACAGGATCCAGGTTTGTCAAAGAATGGATCGAATGGATGGAAGCTAACGCGTACGTGCGAGTTCCCTGAAATCAAACAACAAAAGACCTTTTGCCCTTTAGGGTGTCCTCTTTATCTTGAGGGTTTGAAGCTGAGGAAAGACGACATTAGTTTTGTAGCAAAGAGAAATCTCCAAAGGAACATTTGCGACACAAGAGCGAAAGGGAGCAAGAGGCAGAAAGGATTATTACAGAAAAAAGACATGAACAAAAAGAGAAAGAAAGAATCTGAACAAAAAAAGAAAGAGAAAGAAATGGCAGGTCGACACATCGAGAGGAGAGAAACCCCAAGACTCGAAATGAAAAAAACAGACAAGGAGCTTGGAACATTCCAGGGAGAGAGATAACTGCTCCGATACGAAAAAAACCTTCTCGGGCATCAAGAGCTCAGATCAAACTGTCCCATCCATCTCCGATACTCTGGTTCTTGTTCGTGGCAGCAGGAGCACTTCCAAACGAGGTCGCAGGTGTAGAAGACGAAAACAATTGTTCTTGTCGTTTCTGAGCTGCAATCTCTTGCATGCTCAACTTTGCTCCTCCAGGCTTTGAAGTAGCAGGAGTCGTTGTCGAAGAAGAAGAAGAGAACGAGAAGAGATCTGAGAAATCGGCTCCACCACCTCCCGATGAGGAGGAGGAGGATGCGACAGAAGGTTTCGGGAGTTGAGAAGACATGGGGTTCCGAGTAGTTGGAGCTTGGAAAGTTGGAGTAGGGTTCAGAACGGTAGAGGGTTTCGGTTGGGATGGTTGGGAAGAGTTGTTGTTATTGTTGAGCATAGCAAACACATTCTGTTGTGACGAAGGTTGGTACGAAGGAGGTTGAGCCGGAGCACTGATGGGTACTGCCGATTGGAAATCATCGAAGTCATCTAGAAATCACAAGAGAGAGAGAGGATCAATCAATGGCCAGGGACAAGCGGGGACGATGAGCGAAAAACGAACCGTCGAGACTCGCAGCCGCTTGAACTGTGCTCCCAGGAGTCGAGAACAATGAAGCAGAAGGTTTCGGTGGTGGAGCGGGAGAGACGGTCGTGCCTGCTCCTCCTCCTCCGAGAGGTTCGTCATCGTCGAAATCGAACAAGTTGACCTCGGGTTGTTTCGGAGGGGCCGGTTTCGAAGAAGGGGTCGAGGTCGATTTCGCAGCATTAGGTTGAGTCGTTCTCGAAGGTCGGGTCGAAGAGGACCCTCGAGGAGGAGGTGGAGCCGGGTGCGATACGTGATCCTCGTCGTCGCCAGCATCGTACTCTTCGAAATCTCCTGGTTGTTCTCTCCTCGTCGAATCCGAGAACCCTCCTGCAGAGGAAGAACTCGGACCATACGACGAGTCTTGGTTCGAGTTGAACGAGTCGGACCCGAACCCTCCGTACCTGCTCCCACTCGCACTCGTGAAGCTAGGACCTCCTCCTCCTCCAAGTCCATCGTTGCCGACTCCGGTGTACTTGTTGCGGTTCTGTTTCGCCTTGCGACGTTCCTGACGCACGCGATCGAGGTCGGATAAGAGTTCCCCAAGCTCTTTCGCTCGGTTGCGAACTGGACGAAAAAGGAAAAAAAAGCATGAGCCAAAGTAGTTCGGAAAGATCGAACGACAATCTTACCGTTGATGCCTTGATCTTTGCCAGCTTCGTCAATGTAGTGAAAGTTGCGCAAGACTTTGATCAAGCTCAAGTGACTACGCGCGTCGTCAATGACGCGTTCTGATCCATTCTTGACGAGGTATCTAGAATTGCGTGACGAGCGAGGTGAGTTTCTTCGAGTTGCATAGTATAAAGAGACAGGAAATATGGACGCAACTCGATGAGAACAAGAGCCTTGTAAATCTGGCGCCATTGACGAGCTTCCTTCTCGGTGAAGCGCGAGTAGATGGTGGGCATGATCTCGTTGAACAGTTGAAAATCGAACGTGCCCCGAGCAATGTCTTGCATCAAGGTCGAACTTGCTCCCCTGTGTGCTCATAATTCAGCTTGTCGGTCGCAGCGCAAGAGTTCCGAGAGAGAGAGAGAGACGAACCAAGGATCGTCATTCGTCGCCTCGCGCACCTTTTGCTCGTACTCGGTCAAGTTGAGGGCGTACGCCTTGGCTTTGTTGACGGCCGACTTGACATCGTACAGGGTAATCTCCTGTCGAGGATGTATCAAGGATCAGTGCGAGGGAACCACGTGCAGACACTCGAGAGCAGATCGATTCGACTGCAAGGACGGACCGAGGCTTGTTTGGCGAGTGAGTCGACACGATCTGCGAGCCAGTCCATCGTACGCGAGGTGCCTCAATCGAGAGTAGGCAGAGAGAGAGAGGGAGAGAGGACAAGGTGGAGCGATGAATCATCTCGCTCTCTCTCTCTCATTCAACCACCCATGATGGTCAGCGAGTACCCTCCGGTGATCTCGTCTGAAGAAGAGGTCGAGCTCCTCGAGGTTGCTTCTGACTATGCGCTCTCGATCGGTCTCGTGTTGCGCCCCGTGCCCGTTCCGGTAGCCGGACCTGGTTCAACCTCGCTCGACTCGACTCGAGCAATCCACGCGCCGTACTCGTTGTACCCGACCCCGTTCCCCCGACGGTTGTTCCAAGAAGCACTCGCGTTGCAACCCATTTACAACGAACTGTACGCCCGGATCACGACTTCGCACGCCTTTCTCGCTCGAGTGATCGGAGGCACCGTTCAACGCGTCGACGAGTTTCAACGTCAACTGTACGACATTTACTCGACCGTACTCCAAGAAGGGATCAAGCAACCCATCTCGCTCGGCATCTTTCGATCCGATTACCTCGTGCATGCTCCTGCCGACTCGAGACCGCAAGATTGGACCTTGAAACAAGTCGAGTTCAACACGATCTCGTCTTCGTTTGGAGCCTTGTCGACCAGAGTGTCGCAACTGCATCGGTACTTGCTCGAAACGGACAAGTACCCTCCTGGATACCCCCTGCTCGACCCATCGTCCTCGGACCGCTTGCCCGCTAATCAAGCGTTAGAAGGGATCGCGAGAGGGTTGGTCGATGCTCATCGAGCGTACCCAAATCCGAAACATGCCAAAATCATGATGGTCATTCAAGATGGAGAACGCAACGCGTTTGATCAACGCCTCCTCGAGTGGGAAGTCACCAACAAGTGAATCACTACCTCTCGCGGTTTTTCCCCGATTTGTTAGATCTCGAAAGCTGATCAATCTTTGAACTCACGCAAAAAAGACACAAGGTTCCTCTCGTTCGAGTCCCGT
This sequence comes from Sporobolomyces koalae, assembly GCF_050403365.1. Taxonomy (NCBI): domain Eukaryota; kingdom Fungi; phylum Basidiomycota; class Microbotryomycetes; order Sporidiobolales; family Sporidiobolaceae; genus Sporobolomyces; species Sporobolomyces koalae. The sequence continues at coordinate 112,086 of NW_027481748.1, forward strand.
TCAGTCAATTGAGAACGACCCTCTCGTTGGACCCTACCACTTGTGCACTCCTGTACTCTCCTCGTTCCAACTCGACGCCGATCGAGATTTCAGTCGTGTACTACCGCACGGCGTACAGTCCGACCGATTACTACACCTCTCAAGAATGGTCAACTCGATTACTCGTCGAAAGGTCGCTCGCGATCAAATGTCCTTCAGTCGCAATGCAACTCGCAGGTGCGAAAAAAGTACAACAAGTCCTCAGCGATCGAACCCAACTAGGTCAATTCATCGATGAACCTGAACTTTTGAATCGGATCGAGAAGAGTTTTGTTGGGTTGGAAAGTATGGAACCGAATGGAGTTGGAGAACGGTTTGCGAAGAGTCATCCGGAACGATACGTGTTGAAACCTCAGAGGGAAGGAGGGGGCAACAATATCTATCGAACCGATATTCCTCCCTTTTTGGATCAACTCGCACAACGTGATCTCGAAAGACAACAACAACAAGGAGAAGAAGGACAAGATCAAGTCAAAGGTCAAGAAGGGTACATTTTGATGGAACTGATTGAACCTCCTCGAGATTCGGAACAAGTCTTGGTCAAAGCGGGTCAAGCCGTCGCGAACCGGGATCAAGTCGTTTCCGAACTTGGGATCTATGGCATCATGCTCTTGCGAGAACAAGCAGGAGAACAATGTCACGTGTTGAAGAATGAAACGGTCGGACATTTGTTGAGGACGAAAGGGAGGGATTCAGACGAAGGTGGGATCGCAGTCGGATTCTCGGTTCTAGACAGTCCTCTCCTCGTTTAGAGGATACCCTGCAATCTTCTTCTTCTTCTGCTCTCGGCTTTTGTTCGGCTACTCGGCAAGAGGAAACAAGGTGTCTTTTGCTAGATTTTGCAATCATAGAAGAAATGAAAAAGGGAGCGTCCTAAGTTTTCCTGTCTCAAAGTAACGAGAAGGAAAAAGTCGGGGTTATGTACAGAGACAACGAGGAAAAGAGAGAGAGTGTGTGTGGGTGGGTGGGTTGTGCAATGGGAGAGTGTGCGAGCAAGTTAGAGTCTGCTTAAGCGGCGATGGGTTCCTCAGGAGGATCATCGGATTGAGTCGCAGGGGTTTCCGACGTAGCTTCGACCTCGTCGTCCTCCTTCTTGTCCTCCTCGGCAACAACAGCAGGAGTGGCTTCGTTCTCATCGTTGGTACCGACTTCGACCTTGACCGCTTCACCTTCGTTCGTGTCGGTTTCAACGTGCACGAACGAACCACTGCTCGTCGGGGACGATTCAGACCCTTGAGTCGAAGAAGCAGTGGTAGGAGCCGTGACTTGAATCTCTTCCTCCTGTTCTTGACCTTGCTTCTCGGCTTGGTTCTCGCCAAGTTCACCTTCCTCGAGTTCTTGCAGGATCGGATCCTCTTGAACTGCAGGTCTCGATCCAGCAGCGGGACCGGCACTTCGGGAAGAAGCGGCAGCGTTGATCTCGAGCGAGATGAGTTCCATCACGAGGTCGAACACGGCAGGAGGAAGAGATTTTTGGTAAATCATGATCAACTCTTGAGGCGCCGGGTACACCTTGAGCGCCTTGTAGAACGAGATGGCCGCAGCGACGTAAAACTCGGGCGCTGTATTTTATTTTGATCGAAGGGGGGGTTTTGCCCAAAGGTGCGTCGTCAGTATATTGGCAGGGCCATGGAACCCTAGGGTGCAGAGAGGCTTACATCGAGCAGCGAGTTGTTCAGCGAGGGCAACTTGTTCCATGAAGAATTGCTCCTTGCCCTCGGCAGTCGTCGGCACTGTTATTTTCAACCCCGAGCGGGTGTATAAGGTCAGTCACTCGAAGCTTGAGCACGCATGAAGAAGGGGGAACGGGGAGGTTGAGAGCGAGGAGGAGAGAGACTGACCGGGTTCGGCATTGGCGAGTTCGATCGCGCGCTTGAGTGCAGCCTGGATCTGTTCCTTGCCTGCCTCTTGAGCATGCTTGACCTTCTTGTCAACCTTCTTGTACTCCTTGACTGTGATGATCAAGATCGAGCGATTCGGGTCGCAAACAAATTCGCAGGGTACAAGGGGTTTCCCGGCGAGTCAGCATTCGCACAGGGTCGAGAAAGGGGGTGTCCGGGTTCTGGGAACAGGAGCGTACGGAGGTTCTTGCGGAATACGGCATCGTTGCGGCGCCTGTAGTCAAAGTAGACGGCGTAGCCCACCGTCGCAGCGGCGATCACGCCCGTCGCGGTCAACGCGATCTTGAGAGGGTTGAACGAAGTCGAAGGCGCAGCCGACATTGCTGAACTTTTTACTCGAAATGGGGAAGAGTGAGCGACAAGGCAGCGACCGGGTCTTGCTGCAACTTTGATCATCAACTAGGTAATCCTCATCACACGATTCCTGACACCTTCGACACTGCCCAGTATCTCGTTCGAGAGCTACTTGGAACATGCTTCAAACTCTGGATCGTTGGCCCCTGCGCGAGGACTGCCTGCTGCGACCCTCTCGCCGCCTCTCGGCCAAGGTTGGATCACCGCCCTCGTTCCGACACCGCACACAACACGTGCATGACGTCGTGAGAACTTCACTGCTCTCTCGTTGATCTCCTCGCTCGCGGAAATGTCAGAGCGGGCACCGTAGGCAGCACCGACGGCCGAGAATCTCTTGGCTCTAGTCTCATTCGATTACGGCTTGGGCACTGACTTGAAGCGTGTCGTAACTCGTCCGCAATTCGGACACTATGACAAGCAATTAACAGAAAGGAAGCGAGTAATCGTCTGTGGGCAGTTACAGTCACTCGCGAGTTTTGTCAACTTGTGTTGCGAGAATTTCGCTGCGCAGACCCTGTACTCTGTCTGTGGTACCATTGTGCGCTCCCAAAACTCGACCGACTTGACAGCTCTGCGACCTGGCACGAAGTTCGGGACCTTCGGCGGAGGAAAGTGCGTGCCGCGTGCACGATCCCCTGATCTCGAATGAGATCGGCTCTCGAGCCCTCTCTCGGCTGCTTTGTCGTTCTACCTTCACCTTGTCGGCGAGTCCAGACGATCTGCGATATCTCTGGGCCATCACGTCGTAGACATCTTTGATCGATTGTTCGTGGAGAGGCTGCGGTCTGCTTCCGACTCGCTACTAGCGAAACCCTCATCAGCTCGCACCGACTCCCTCGGCGATCCACAATACGCGACATCCCCGTGCGATTCCCTGAGCTGCAGCGTGTCAGACTGGCAGAGCGCCCCGAGATGGACGGGGCTGCGATCTACGATGCAATCGTTCAACATGCCATCACCGCACCGCTTGTCCCGATACCGATCTCAACCCACCTGTACCAAGCTGCGCCCGATGTAGGCAGCTCACTTGCAGATGGTAAGGGAGAGCACATCTACCGAGCCTTGGTTACAGCAGCGACAGCCGTCGCTCGATCAGCAGCGACCACAAGTGAACTCGAAGCATCCCACGCACACTCGCCGCTCCTACCCGACAAAGTCATCGTCCTCGCCACAGCTGAAAATCAAAGTTACCCTGGATTCTTGACGGCCCGACTTGCGGGACTTCCATCAGCAGCTTCGATCGTCTTGGGAGTCTTGCTCATCCTACTAGGCCTTGCCTGTCTTGTCTTTGGAGCGAGGTCTCTCTACGTCGGGAGAGACCTCGGTCGCACTTACGGCACAGATGAGAGGAAAGGGTGGTTGCGCGGTGGAGTTGGAGGTATCTTCTTTGGATCAGTGGCACTCGGTGAGCCCACTGACCTGATTTCCAAGTCCAACATGTCGTCATAGCTGAAGCTGCTACGAGGATGTACAGGGATGGTTGCCAGTACGTTGATACTGCTGGTTGTGTCAAAGCAGCGAAGCAGTTCGCTGGGTTCGTGGTCGGTTCTGGTCATCATTGTTCTGGCAGCCCTGCTAGGAGCGGTAGCAGGAGGTAGATGGAGTTGGTGCTCTCGGTCAAGCCTCGCTCTGGTCTCTGGGTAAGCTTGAACACTACGGATGATCCCACTAACTTTATCCACGCCGGCGCCTTGAAATCCTGAATTGTTGCTGCCTCGCGCTTGCTGAAACAGTATCGGGATCGCCCTACTCGTGATTGTGTCCGCTCACATCAAACGAGTTCTGACCCGCCTTATCCTGACGGCGGTATTCGTCACCCTGTCCGAGATCGCCGCCAACGTATACCTGTGTCAAAAGTTCGCTTTGCCGGCGTTCGTCGCAATGTCGGGTTCGTTCGTCCTCGTGCTCGGAATTGACGTGTTCTCGCGTGTCGGGTTTCACGACGTTTTGGGCCTGTTAATGAAACCCCTCGGAGTCGGTGCGCGAGGTGGAGAAGCTCAGGAATTTGTTGTCGATTGGTCAGGGCGGAGAGGGAAGGGTTTGATCGCGGCGTGGTGGATCTTGTCCATCGCTAGCGGTGTGTGGCAAGGCTGGTGGGGCCTCGGAATCGAAGGTCAGGAGGTGAGCTTCCTTCCTTCTCATATGGTCTTTTTGGTTGGAGCGAAAGACGGCACGTCGAGCTCTGACGGTTTCTTGTCACTGCCCTACAGACCTGGGACAACTATTTAGATCACCATCTACCCATTGGAAGCGGTCTAGGTCGTCACCTTCCACCCCTCACGGTCATCGACAAGATCCGCTCGCTCGTTCCCATCAGGGGCAAGCGTCAGGATTGCGATCGCAACGAGTTCATTCAGCGGCAACGCACTCCCTGGGACGACGACGATCACGAAGAGGAGACAAGAGACGAGTTCGACCTGGACAAGATCAAGCACGACAGCGTCTTTGCGGACCCGTGGGACCCTAATGTTGACGATACCCTCACGGTGCTTCCAAAAGCGAAAAGCAGACCGCGTCTGGCTTGCCGCAAGACGAGCTCGAGACCAGCTCGCTACGGTGTCGTGGGAGAGGCCGACTCGAGCGACGACGAAGAAGACGAATACGACCTGAAGGGCGATCTTGGCGTACACGATCCTTACGACGTGCGAGCCGACGCTGACAGCACCAGGAGCTTTGGAGCTTTGAGCGGTTCGACCTTCGTGTCCGATCGGAATAGACTCGAAATTGAGAAGGCGCGCACCGAGAGAAGGATCGCGAAGGAACAAGGCGACGACGTTCCTCGACCGGGGAGATTGAACCGCCTCGCGCACAGAGACAGCGACTCGCAAATGCCATCCTCCCCCACTCGAACTGCAATCGAGACGGACTTTGCCGACGGGACGGCAACGAACGACACCAAGACGAAGCGCGGCTGGAGAATTACTAATCCTTTCAGTCGCGCCTCGACGAGCTTTGGTGGGTCTTCTGAATCTCGAACAGTCCGGAACTGTCTCGTATTTGGGCACACCAGCTGCGTTCGATCACTGATTACCGAACATCTTGCCAACCTCGCATGCACCGATCACAGGTTCCGCGCAACCTCGACATTCGGTGGTGCCAGCAACGCCTTCACCGGCCAGAGCGATCGAACACAACAATTTAGCACGACAAGAAGCTGTCGAATATTTCAGCACCTCTCGAGGCTCGGATGACGATCAGAGCACAGTGCGTGCGCGTACGAGCGAGTTCTGGGCAAGAGTCGCCAACGTAGCCGGGCCTCCTGGAAGCTCGCAACGCGGTCCAGGCGGATAAAGGAGCGACCGAACTTGCCGACTCGGAGTTTGGAAGTACTTCAGACTCCGAGACTCGCAAAGGCGAGCATGGTTTCGCTTTTGTTGATCTGGGTATCGAGGCGCAATGATGACATAGCGCGTTGCGCCAAAGTCGTGTTTCGAGAAGGTTGGAGCCTTCGAAAGATGGTGCCCGACACACCGGTACCGTCGCTCACCGCGTGCGGGTGAATGACGCCTCCCCTCGGGTGGACCGAACGATTGAACCTTTCAGCCACTGCATGCTCGTCATCTCTTGACCGTCAGTGCAGCTTCTGCGCCCGAAGCGTAGTGAGAAGGCGTTGAGCTTGAGCATACAGTTCTGACGAGAAGAGTCGGTGACTGCGCGAGGGCACGTGCGATCGTTCCGACAAGGGCTCAATTCGGACAGAACACAGGCAGGCACACGAGCACGAGGATCTTGAGATGAGTCGCAGCACGCGCGCGTGCGACATTCGAGCCAGAAACCGGGGAAATGGATCGACGGGAATTGCCATGTTGCGAAACCTTTCTGCGGAATGCGTTCCGACGATCGTCAGTGTCGCGGAGGAAGAAAAAAAAAGGAGCAAGCATTCACAACTCGACGATCCGGCTTCAACCTGTTTCCTGCGTAACACGTAGCGACCTGCTCCTCCCATGTCGAGAAAGACGAATGCGACGGAACCACCTCAGGCTCAGGGGAAGGATGGAGGCGCTCGGAGACCGAGCGCCGGGCAAAGTCCCCGAGGAACCCAGGTCCCGGTCTCAGCGTCAGAATTTCAGCGATCCGGGGATCTCGCAGATCTCGAGCAAACCGGACACACGTCGACGAACAATGGACACACACCTTCAAACAACGCCAACGTTGCAGAATCTATAGTCGAGCGAGACTTTGGACCTGACCATTCATCGGATACGCCGCCAACTCGCTTCTCGCCTTCTTCGCACGATCCTACCTCATATTCCAAGCCTATACCGTCGAACATACGACGAGCCGATTTAAAACTGTCTGCACTCGAAAGCCTCACACGGCGAGCGTCTGCCTCGCTCGGCGGATCCTCGCCGGAAGAGCCGTTGAATGGCGCTAGCCCGGTCGACCCAGATCTCGCTTCACTAGCCTTCGAGGCAAACTCGCCGCACGAGCTGAAGACGACCGCTACGACGACCCCTCCGACCCCAAAGAGCGTCAGCAGCGCAGGAGATCGTGCAAGAGACGTGGACGAGTTTGGCTTTCCTCGCATTTCGCCGCCAAGAGGTTACTTCGATGGGGACAACGAAGAGGCGGAAACTCCGCCCGAGACGACGGGAGAAGGGTCGTCGCAATCCGGCAGCATCGGTGAAACGCCGTCAAGCTGAGACTGGTCGAATCTTCCTTCCGTAAGTCGAACTGTTTTCTCGTTCCACATCTGGGCATCGCATAAAAAAAGACAAAAACTCGCTCTGACGCTGAAGGCACGCTTTCAACAGCCTCTTGTTGTTCCTACGTCTGTCACAGACAAAGCAAATCCTCTATCGCATTATTTATCGCACCGCATCGCATTCCACTGCTTCTCCCCTCATGTATCTGCATATCTAGTCAATACCCCTTTGTTCAACATCCCTCATAATACCCTATACTGCAAGCACGCATCCGTCATGTCTGATTCTGCCTGTAATATGCTCAACCTGACACAGAGGATCTCGCTCAACTCAGTACGATCTTCTTTGGATCTTTCGCTCCCAAGGCCGTTATGATGAGGTATCTAGAGAGGACCGCGCGCTGAGCACAGACTTTGTCCTCCTATTCGAAGAGAGCGAGATATTGCCAAGAATCCAGGAGAATCGGATTGCACTGTCTGTGTATCAGGTGGTCAACAATGCTCGAGTTTCTTGCATGAGTCTCTCTAGCGCGCTGAGACGATCTGGGATCGCTTCGTTTGAAGTTTTGCTGTTCGATTTGACATTGCTTGCCTTCTTTGGACTCCGATTTCTGATAACGCAAAAATAAAGGAGAAGAATGTCAGTTCCAACAAAGGAAAATCCCAACGATTGATCTGGGTTTGGAATGATGAAGAGATAACTCACGGAGACACATCGCAAGGTGGACTCGCTTTGCGTTTCTTGTTCTCCTTGAAAGGTTCTTGCTCTTGCAATCTCCGTAGAGCGTCTTGATGATCGACCTCCCGGATCGTGATCGCAATGTCCCCGAGCGAGTCTTCAAGTTTTTGCAAGGTTGAACGAAGGTTCTCATCGAGTGAATACTGCAGGGTCGTCGCGGTTGCCGGATATCGCTCGGCAACGCAATGATCGAGAAGTTCGAGGAGAAGTCGAGCTAGATCATCTGTTAATACGGCGTTTTCAAACAGGGTAAGCAGTGACACCATCGATCCAAATTTGCAAAAGACTCACAGTCTGAAACAGGTGGACGTTGAGCAAATGCGGTAGAAATCTCGGGAAACTTGCCAAACGCCGCAAAAGAATCGTTCGAAACAAAGAGACCGACAGCTTGCCGGAAGGAGCTGCGTACGATTGAAACAAGTTAGAGACTCGATCTTCAACAGACTCTTGACAAGCGATAGAGAAAGATAGTTTGTATACGAACTTTTTGACGTCTGGGAAGGATGGGATTGAAGCAGGGAACGATACAGGAGGATGTACCACCGAATCGATATCGTTGACGATCTCTTGCAACTCTGCAACATAAGTCGAGACGATCATGGGAGCTATAAGAAGAAGAGCTCCGTCAATGAATACAAGACATCTGGGAAGAAGCGGAGGAGATGAGCAAGTGTACCTGTGGCCTCTTGCTTGCAACGATTGAGAACTTCGTGGACGCTCGTTCGCCAAGCGCGTAGCAATGTAGTCGAATACGCTAGTTGGCATTGGAAGATCAGTAAAGACTCTTTCTGAATATCGAATGATGCTGCAAGTTCCGACTCACCCGTCAAGGGTCTTCGGATTCTTTGGTCGTGAACTTTGATCGAGCTGAGCAGGTTCTGTGTTTCCCTTTTGAATGCGACCTCGGCAGAATCGAGTTTGACATTCAAGATTGAAAATCCGTGCGCCTTGTCCGAATAGGAATCGAGGTCGAGGTTCTTTTGCACCTGTAATTTCTCAAAGTAAACAAAGAAAAACGTTAGCTGTTCCGAACTAGCACGTCCCGTCTTGATGTCGTGTGTGCAGATGACCCACCTGATCCTGCATGCCCTTGGTATCGTTTTCGTCAAGGTCCTGTCTGGCGCATACGAGTACGAGAAGTGCCGGCTTGTAAAGCGAATTCCTGTCGACTTCATCGACCAGTGATTGAAGCCGAGCTCGCGGCTCGTCCCAAGTGCTGCAAGAGTAACGCAAAACGATTAGCAAATCGAAAAAGTTAGTTCTGGGGACACGGATCCAAGGCGCGGTCCGAGATTGCAGGAATTCTGCTCACTCGCTATCGGCAAGATTCGAAGACGAGCAATCGAGAATGATCAAACCGGTCGAATCAAGATCCTGAACAAACCGAAAAATGTCAAGCTCAAAAGAGGGTAATCAAGAAATACAAGAGAACTCACTTCTTGATCAGGTTCTTCTTCGGTTGAGAGCATCTGTACCACCAAGTTTGCCTCTGCCGTACTGCGCCTTTTCCTCTTGTCGTCCTCGTCGAGATCAAATTTGCACGACAACCAAGTCGCGAAAGATGAATGTGACGAGTCTGTCGAGACAAGAGTTGTCCACGTCGCAGGGGTCGGCAATCTTTGACGTCCTGCCACGATCGAGAGATGTGACGAGAGGATGTTGAAAAAGGTCGAGTGAGCCCAAATTCGATCTCGCGTTTCGGCAGCCTAGGAAGAAAGAAAACCTCGATATAGTCAATCCGGTTGTTCGCAATAATTGGGTTACGGAACGAAACTTACGAGTCGTAGTTGTTCTGCCATGTCGATCACATTCTCCTCTTTGCCGAGAACCCTTTGATTGAGCTTGTGGTGGTCGACTCCAAGATTCAGTCCACATAATTCGAAATCAACGGTTCCATCCCCTGCTAATCCTAGATCTCCTTGGTCATCCTCGTCCTCGACATTCTCATAATCGTCATCAACACTCCTGGTCTCGTCCTCGTCAACTGTCATAGTTCTTCTGCCATGTTGTCCCAAACTTTCGACCACTCGTTCCCATTCCTTCTTCCTCAATTCTCCTTCTTTCCTCCTCTCCTCAAGTTCCACAGTCTTGTCGTTCCAAACTCGCAACACTTGGCTCCTAATCCCACGTTCCCTCTTGAATCGAACGATTTGTTCCTTGATCAACATTCTACCAATCTCATCGACGAGTTGATTCGACATTTCATCCGCAATCTTTCGTTTCTTGAATTGTTCAGCTTGTTCGAGTTGGTTCCAACGTAGTTTCAAAGCTTGTTGACTGGCTTTTCGAACTGGTCCAATTGTGAACTCTTGCAAGATTTCTCGAGTCAACAAAGTCACCAATCGATCGATCAAAGCCGTGTGATCGATTTTCGGTTTCGGTCGAACTGCGGGACTTGGAGGAGGTGGTGGTGGTTTCGGTGAAGCACCAGATTTGACGAGTTGTGGGGACAAGCGTAGGGAAGATGAAGTTCTACGATGTCCAGTAGAAACCGTTGGCAGTGGAGTTCGATTGTGAACCTGAGCATGGGGTTGTTGTTGTTGTTGTTGGGGAACAAAGGCGGGTGCGGTAGAGGACAAAGGTTTCTCTTCAACAGCAGCAGAGATCGTGACGGGAGTCGAAAGGTTGTTGCTGAAAAAGTTGGGTACAGGTAGAGAGGCGTTCGTAATTGGTGCTGCTGCTGGAACGAAGGGGGTCGCAGTTGGAGCGAAAGAGAACGTTGTCGAGGAGGATTGTGGAGGAGGAACTGGAGTGATCGAAGGTGTAGGTGCCGAAGCAGCAAAGGAGAAACCAGTAGACGCAGTCGAGGGATTTGTTCCAAAGGAAGGGACAAAGGGTGACGCTGCCGCATCGAGGGGTGCAGGTTTGACCGGTGCTAGTGGAGGTCGAGTAGAGGGGGCAGGCTGCAAAGGTGGTTCAGTCTGACTTGCGTTTGGGAACGCCGAGGAAGATCCGAATGCTGAGCCATCCCGGTTCGGCAATGCGGTCGAAAGAGCTGAAGATGTCGTAGGTGGACGCGGTTGCGAAACAGGGGGCGCAAATGTCGAAGGTGAAGCAAGCCAAGGTGTAGTTGGATAGGTCTCGACGGTGTTGGTAGAGTAAGCGGTACCATCAATCACCGATTGGTACGACGTTTCGCCTCGTTTCGCCTCGACGAGTCTTTGAGATACCGTGAGCTTCAATGTCGCGGCTAATTGTAGTCGGACAGAAGGGAAAAACATCAGTTTGTGAATCAGCGCAACATTCGAAAGAGAGTCAACACACCTTTGAGGACTGTGCCCTTGTGCAGTTCAGCGACGAGTTTTCCCCTTTCGTCCTGCCTGACCACGACTCCGAGTTGTTCACAGACATTCCTCGTATCCGATTCGTCATCACATCCGAGAAGTTTGGTCAGAGTTCTCAACGGGAACGCGCTGTGTTGTTTCAAGTAGGCCCCTTTCAACGTTTCGATCGCGTGTTTGCGAATCTCGTTGAAATGGGTCGAGAGGATACATCCAAACAAGTACGACACTCGACGAGATTCGACGAGTTTGAAGAATCGAGAAAACATGTTTGGACTCGCTCGTTCCCCTCGAGTCAGTTTTGATCTTTGTGCGAGTCGGTGCAACTCGAGTGCGGTTTGAAGTGATGGATGACTGAACACGTGAGCAGGCAAGAGTTCGGTTGACCAGATGATGTCGGGATCTCGCAAGTGGGTGAGGAGATGGTAAGATCGGAATTCGGCTTCGTTCGGGAGTGAGACATTTGGGTTCGAGATTCTCAGATCGTCGTAAAACTCGTTCAGTGACTTGAGAACTGTCGCCCGTCATTCCCACGGGATCAGTCTCTGAGTGACGATCCCCTTTTTGAGCGATGTGAGGAGGAAGGATGGTTTCACCTTTTCTCAGCTGTTCCAATTCTTGACTTTCACTGAACCCAGTTTGTTCTCGCAATGTACCGAGTGCGAGGATGTGATACCTAGCGATCCTCTCGTTGCACTCGATCGCGCTGTATCCCCTCACGTTCTGTACCGTAAAGTCTTGACGCACGGACCGAGTACGGTCACGTACGAACGGGTGAGTGACGGCGAGAGGATGTTGAGGCAGGAGCGTGTGGAACAGGTAATCGAGAGTTTGGTACAGGATCGCCGGGGGTCGGACATCGGAAGGTAGAGGTTGATCGTTTCCTGCCGCAGGTCGATGAAACGCTTTCACTGCTCGAGCGGGATCGATTCGAGTGGTTCCAGGATACTGCGCAAAACAAAAATACAAGACAAAGGAGGATGCTTGTTTCGTGTGAGCGGAGCGAGCGATGAAAGTTTCGGTAGAGATGGATTTTTCCTCACGCGTTCGAGTGGATCGACGTTGTTCTGATACTCGCGTTCCTCGCGTTCCCATTCTGGACACATTTCGTCACACGTTCCTTCAAAATCGGTCGCCTGATCTAGACGCATCGGCTTGGATGGGTCTGGGATCAAACCCTGCTCGATCGCTTCAAGTCGCTGTTCCTCTCGTAGTGGTTTCAGCTAGAGTAAGGAGGGAATGGGAGTCAGTCAAAATGTTTGTCTCTCCATTGTTGAATGGGATACGTACTTCAAGGTAACGATTGTTGGGCAGGGTCGATTCGAAGCGTTTCCTCCTCGCGTCCGAGTCTTCGCCTAGGACTTCGAGAGTCGAGATCTGCGCGGGGTTCCGTTTCGCGCTCGCGACGACGACGACTGGCTCTGGGTCATTCCTCTCTGCGAGAGGAGCCGAGAATGAAGTCGGCTTGGATGTGGTTGCGAATTCCGAGGTGGATGCGGGAGCAAAGGTTGAACGTTGCGTCGTCGAGGAGGGGAATGGGGTGGTGCTCGACGATCCAAACATGGTTGAAGCGGTTCCGAATGCGCTACCCTCGGCACCGAATGCAGACGGAATGGTCGGGTTTGCGACGGCACCAAACGCTTCGAACGCACTCGGTTCAGATGCATCGGTGTCTTGTGTTTCAGGTTCTTGTGCGTCTAGCAGTTCGGTGGTCGGAGTCGTATCGGACCGCTTCCAACTCAGGTTCGAGCCTCCTCGCTTGCTTAGCAGTCCTCGAGCTGCACCTCTTCCCCTGCCTCGACCTCGTGGGAATGTTGAAGGACCTGCCGAGTTGAAGCCTGCGAACGCTGAGGTTGGAGTCGAGGCTGATGATCCGAGGGTGGACGACGCGGTTGGGTGGTTCGACTGAGATGGGAATGCAGGCTTGAAGCCTCCTCTCCAGGTCGACATGGAGCGAACGAGGCGTCGACCTGCGGGGGAAGAGAGAGAGTCGATCGATTCAAGCGACTCGACTCTCACTGCTTCAACCCACCCTGCTGCCGTCGAGTCTGTCTCGGAATCAGCGTCATCAGCAAGCTCGCCCCATTGTAGCTGAGCGTACCTCGCACCACCTGCATCCTGGAGCTTCGGCGAGAATGACGTCCCCACTTCTGTTCGGTCCGCTCTCCGTCTCGCCTTCTCGCTCTCCGGTACAGACTCGCAACTGACCGTACTCGTAACAGTCCCCAAGAAGGTGACTCAAGATGTCGACTTTGCTCCGTCCCTTCGATCCGTGATCGCCAAGACGTACGGCGAGAGTCCCGACACGTACGCCGAAGAGCTCGCCCAACTGAACCGCGTCCGTCAAGACGCCCTACGAGGCTCGGCAGGATCCGATGCCACCGCGCGCGACCTGTTGTACAAGTACTTTGGTCAACTCGAACTCCTCGAGTTGAGGTTCCCCGATCTCCGAGTCCCGTTCCCATGGTCCGATGCGTTCACCCACGTCAAGATCTCGCAACAGTCCCTCGCGTACGAGAAGGCTTCCGTCATTTTCAACATTGGTGCAACCTTGTCTTCCCTCGCCGCATCGTCTCCCCGGACTTCTCCAGAAGGACTCAAACGTGCGTTTCATGCGTTAAGGGCCGCCGCGGGCATGTTTGTCTACATCAACGACAACTTTCTTCACGCCCCTTCAACCGACTTGTCGAAAGAGGTAGTCAAGATCCTCGTCGGACTCATGACCGCTCAAGCCATCGAAGTGTTTATCGAAACGATGGGTCCTGCAACTGCAAAAGGGGCTGGGTTGAGGAGCAAGATGTCGATGCAGGCTTCAGCGGCGTACGCTGCGATTGTCGAGGAATCGAAAGAGTGGGTCACGAAAGGCGTATTCCTCAAAGAATGGAGTCTGCTCATCCAGGTCAGAGAAATCTAAACTTTGACCCGAAGGGTTGCCAAACTGATTCTTTCAGTTTTACAGACGAAAGCGAAATACTTTGCGTCCTTGTCTCAGTACAATCGATCGATCGCCGATACGACTGCAGGCAAGTATGGAGAAGCGCTCGCCCGGTTACAACTCTGTGAAAGTTCAGCGAAAGAAGCACTTCGACTGGGACAACAATTCTCCTCGACCTTCTCGACCACTTCAACATCGACTTCACTCTCGACTGACAGTCCTACCTCTCTTCTCGAATTGGTCAAAACTCATCAAGCACTCGTTTCGGATGCGCGTACAAAAGCTCAAAAAGACAACGACATTGTGTACAACGAAGTCGTACCGACTGAAGCATCTCTTACTGCGATCGACAAGGGCAAACCCGTGGCCGACCCGATCCCGATTCACGACGTGTACGCTTCCCCCGAAGTTCAAAAAATCGTCGGACCCGATTTGTTTCAAAAACTCGTCCCCTTGTCGGTACACGAATCGGCATCAATGTACTCTGAAGAGAAAGCGAAACTCGTTCGTCACGAAAGTGAACGAGTTGAACTCGCAGATGAAGAACTCGCGAGTGCGTTGGAGTACATGGGATTACCTGCGAGTTTGGTTCGGTTCAAATCGAACGACAATGCGCTTGCGACCTTGTCGGATCCTGGACCTCAAGTTCGGACGTGGGTCGATCAAGTTCGGACTGGAGAAATCGAACTTCGAGTTGAAGACATGTTTCGCAAGATTGGGACTCTACGAGAACATGCGAAAACGACCATCGAAAGGATCTCGAACGATTTGGATCAAGAATCGAGAGAATGTGAACACATGAGGTCGAAATATGGACATTTGTGGGAACAAGCTCCTTCGAGTTCTTCGACTCGATCGTTTCGACAAGACATCAAGAGTCATCGAGAGAGTCTCGAACAAGCTGCCACATCGGATCTGCAAACGAAGAACCTGTGGAACGAATGTCGAAACGAGGTTTCCATGATGATTGAACCGAGTGGAACCCTACTTGAACAAACGTTCCTTGAAGCCGTTACAAAGGGACAAGGTGGGAACCATGAAGTCAGTCTCCTCGATGCCGATTTCGCAAAAGAGGAAGGACAAGATCAAGAGACGAAACGGCAAGCTGAAGCGGTCAGTGAAGCGCTCGTACGGCTCAACAAGATCAAGAAGGAACGAGCCGAGAACCTCAAAGACCTCAAAGACAAGGTGAGCCCTTTTTGGCATTCGATCTTGTAGACAAGTTGCTAACCACTATCTCGGATTCCTGATGCTTGCCTGTCTGTCAGGTTCAAAGCGACGATATTTCTCACATCTTGATCTTGAATCGCAAAGGATCTGCAGCCCTCGAACCTTCACTCTTTGCTACTGAACTCGAGAAATTCCGACCTCACCAACAACGACTCACCCAAACACTCGCAGCTCAACAATCGGTCTTGTCCGAAATCAATTCGGGGTTCAAAGCCCTGACAGAAGGTCCGAGGGCTCGAGAAGCGCAAGGGAAATGGGCCGCAGCGGAACGCAACAAGAAAGACCTCGTCAACCGGCTCGGTAGAGCTGCTCAAACGTACCGAGATGTTCGAGTCGCACTCGGAAAAGGACTTGGATTCTATGGAGATCTCGACGAGTTGGTGTCGGGGTTGCAACAGCACGTTTCAACTTGGCTCTCGCAACGCAATTCGGAACGATCGAGAATGGCAGGAGAAGCCGATTTGAAACAGAGGCTCGAAGGAGGAGGGAATGGGCTTGATCGAGGCATGAATGGTTTGAACTTGGGAGCAACATCATCACTACCTCCTCCTCCTGCTTCTTCCTACAGTCCCTCGTCAATGTCGACCTCGCGTTCGCCCCCGCCTCTCGGTTCCGATCAAACGCCGTATGGCAACTTGCCGAGCACGGGCGCCTTCTCGCTCTCTTCGCCGCCTCCACGCGCTCCTCCGGTTCCGACTACGTGGAACTCGTCAGCATACTGTTCAGCTCCTCCACCTGTCCCTCCTACCCAACCTTCGTACTCTTCACAACAATCGTCATCGTCGACTTACAACAGTACTTCTTCGCGCTACGGTTCATCGTATCCACACCCTTCACCTTCATCAATCCCTCCTCCTCCAGCACCGGTCAATTCTAGTTACGGACTCCCTCCTCCTCCTCCACCTTCCCAACCGAGTTCAATCTCGTATGGATCTCAATCGTATCAATCGACGACTACCCCGCAACCGTCAAACTATGGGAACTACTCGAACGCTCCTCCTCCTCAACCTTTGTATGGACAGTACGGACAACAACCACAACATGGTCAGCAGCAGCAACAACCTCCGGCTTCAAACTAT
This sequence comes from Sporobolomyces koalae, assembly GCF_050403365.1. Taxonomy (NCBI): domain Eukaryota; kingdom Fungi; phylum Basidiomycota; class Microbotryomycetes; order Sporidiobolales; family Sporidiobolaceae; genus Sporobolomyces; species Sporobolomyces koalae. The sequence goes on from NW_027481748.1 coordinate 128,289, forward strand.
CGATACCAACAACCTCCTCCACCTCCTTCGAGACCTTACTATTAAGGGCTCTTTTCATCCTCTGAAGAGGCTCGAGACCTTGTTTCTCTCTCTCTCGAGAAATCAAGTGAAAGGTTTGCATGAAATAAACTTGTTGTTTTCCCCAAGATCGTTCCAGCGAACAACAAATCGAGAGTTACAGGGTCAAAAGATGCTTCCCCCTTGCCTCTTTCTTTTACCCAGCTTGAGCATGCAAAGCGTAGATCGCTTTCCTGACCACGAAATAAGTTTCTCCAGGTTGACCATCAATCACCAATTTCCCTCTTCCCACTTTCCTCACCGCAACCTTGCCCCCACTCTCCTGCATCGCTTCCTCAAACAATTCTTCCCGAATCGCTTTCGTACCTCGTTTGAGATCGATCCCCTTTTCGATCGCTTTCGTGTTGAAATCGTACTCGAACGATTCTGGAGGTGCAGGTCCACACACCAAAACTCCTTCTCCAGTGAATTCGGTCGGGACTTGGAGAGTCGAGAGTCGTTCTTTGAGTAACGCGAGTCGAAGGTCTCCAATGAACAATGAAGGTCGAAGCGCTGGAAGGAGCAGCTCATCACGATCTTCGCCGTTGATCGTTTCTTCTTCAGTTGCTTGTACAGGCACATCCTCGTTGGCGGCGGTGGCAGCAGTGACGGGATCTGTTTCTATTGTCGTCGAAGGGTTTTCGGAGGATGTAGGTTCAGGTTCAGGTGCTCCGAGAGCGAGTTGGGAAGTGGACGAGTTGTCGTGGGTCTTGACGAATGATCCTCGTTCGAGCACTGGAAGATCGGATTCTGGATCGATATGCACCACTCCCGAGACGTACGCGACATCGTAATCTTCGACCTGTAAGTACACACAAGAAAAATTAGTCAGCCTTGTATGAGAACGATGAAATGTCATAGGCGAAATACAAAAAGGTACTCACCCTCGACAACCGCAGGGAAGCCATGATAGAGTCGCCCAATCGAATCGAGAAATTTTTCGTCTCTTCCCCAATCGTCACTTTCTCTCCCAATGCAGGAGTGTAGATGTCTTGAGTCATCGAGGTGACGGATCTGCATGCGCTCGCAAGATCTTCGATCGCGGCTTGCGAACCATCAACAATCACCTGGCGGACAAAAGAAACATCACTCAAGAGTCAGTACCTGGACAGAGTTAACGTTCCTGACGAAGGGATGGAACTCACGAGTTTGCGAGGGTTGATCTGCGGCAGGATGGTCTTGAGAGCTCGACCATCACTCAATCCTTCCATGTCGACTACGAACAGGAGTGATTGCAAGTGTAGTTCGACCTTGTCGACCACATACTTGTGCGGTGCTTCCGGTTTCTCCTACCAAAAAGTGTTTGTCGGTCAGTCACAGGGCAAAGTTTCCATCCAGGGAAAAAAACGTCTTACCTCTTCAGCCGCTGCAGCTTTCGCTTCCTCCTCCTCTTGCCTCGTTCGCTTGCCGAGTACCTGTCTCGCGCCCTGACTGAGAGGGTCTTCATCGACTCCCCTACGAAGCCATCCTTCCACATCGATCGCTTCACCATACGCATCGACCCTTCGTTTCCTTTCGACGACCGGGAACATCCTGAACCTGGGCAAGTTGTTCGATTCGTGAAGTTTGCGTACTCCGTATTCTCCCTTGACGTAAATGTCGAATGATTGTCCTCTCGCTTGACCTGCGAGGGCATCCTCGTCGAGGAATTCGTCCCATGCTCCAGCTCCTCCAGTGAACCCTCCAGTTCGCCTTCGTATCGGTACCACCGGTTGTTCCCCTACCATCTCTTCCGCAGCAACACCCGCTTCTTCCTCCTCTTCGTCTTCGGGTCCAGATGCGTCCGAATCTGAATCGGAACCATCTCCAGCCGTGTGCATCATGCGTCTCGATCGTTCGAGTGCGGCTTGTTGTTTCGCCAAGAGATCGGCTGCTTGTCGTTCGGCTTCGAGATGCGCTTCGAGTTCTTCTCCCTCGAGGAACACCTTTCTGTGCATCTGTGAATTGGCAAGAGTAGGAACAAAATGCCCAGTCAGCTCGAACTCTAGGTACCAAGCTACACAGGGAGAGGGAACAGATTGGCACCTACATCCAATTCGATCGTGTTGTCCATTTGCACCTCTTTACCAACTTTGCCTTGCCCGTATCGAGTTCCTTCTTGTTCCTGACCTCGTTCCCACACTTCCTCGACCAACCATCGACTGAGACTCCCCCGGTGACACTTCTCGGTCAAGATGATCAAGTTGTTTGGTTGTCGAGCGTAATCGACAAATAGTGTTCGTGCGTATCCGTACGACAAAGTCGAAGGGACCGTGAGGACCAGTTTCGGGGTCGAAGCGGGAATCGCAGCGGTGAGCTCTTCGATCGAAGTGAAGATTTTGAGATTGCTGTAGAATCGAGTTGGCACGAGATTGTCAGCTGTCAATATGGCGGGCAGAAATTGTCGGCAGACACAAAAGGTTTAAATGTTGAGACTGACCTGAACTTGAGAATACTTGAACCCTTTTCACCGCTGACTTGACCTCCCATCCATTCGGTCAAACTGCGCACGAACCCGACCGCGTCTTTGCCGGTGCGACTCAACAGACACAGTGGGTACCGACTCCCGAGGTTCGAGAACGACCAGTGTGATTCGAGCAGGACCAACAATTCGAACAATCGCGCCGAAGGGTCGGTCGGGAGGAGGATCGATCCGGACGAATCGAGAGTCGTTGTGATCAAGTCGAGCAACTTGCGTTCTCGGTCGATACGTTTGATGTTGACCGACCTGCTGCGCTGGGCACCAACGACCACGACTCCCATGCGGCGCATGTTGTCGTCGACATTGCCGCCTGACAGGAGCGAGGTGGGATCAAGGTGATGCTCCTTGATGTGATTGAACAGGGGTGCGTAGAGCAGAGACGAGGCGGACGAGGCGGGAGACAGGGAAGACGAGAGCGATGGTCGAAGCGTGTACAGCGAACCTCCGAGCGTGTGCCCCGATCGATGAGCAACCAAGGTGTACCCCTTGAGGGGACCTGTTCGTTCGGATGAGGGTCAGCTCAGGTTTTTCGAAAGCGAGCGGGCGCTTGAGCCGTACCATTCAGATGCACGGGCTGGGTCCACCGCACGGCGTTGATTGCGAGGAACGCTTCCCGGATCTCCTGACTCGTCAGTTTCCACACCTGGTCCCATGGATCTCGGTCGCGTTGACCTTCAGTGACCGGTTCGGTAGATGGTTGCGGCTCGACTTCGTGCTCCTTCATGCGAAGGACATCTTGACCAGCTTGGACGACGAGTTCTTGTGGTTGCTCGTTCTTGCCCTTCTTGCTCTTGTGTTTGCTCGCGTCACTCTTCTTCGTACGCTCGGTCTGTCGAGCCTCGTTGCGTTCGGCGGCAGTGCGCGCTTCGACCCACTCCTCGACGGCATATCTTCCCATCTCTCGAGTGGGCAGGGTCGCGTACACGGGACAGCGTAAGCCACATCGTGCTCTGAGCCATGGCAAGAGTCCGAGCGAGGTCAGGAGGGGGTGGGACAGGAGCACGAGGCTCAGATGCGGTGCGAGTTGGCGCAGTTGCGACAGGTACGCCGTCACTTGTTCGTCGGTCGGGATGTCGGTCGACGCACGGGGTAGCGAGGACTCGGGCGAGCGATCGTAGACCCCACAATCGAGGAGGATCTGGGCATTGTCGACCGTGAGCAGGTACGCGGGCGGGGCAGGGAATGGGCCGGACAAGGGCGTGAGAGAGATGCTCATCCCCTGCTGCCGCGAAAGCGAGTCGGTACAGGCGCGCTCGTGGGGGGCAGCAGGTGGCAGTGCGCGCGTGAGCTGCAGGCTGCCGTGCGATGCGGTTCGATACGCGAATTACCACACAATTTCGCGTGGTCTGATTGAAGCGCGCTATCGCGTACAGGAGAATGTACTGTGTCGAACCCCTCGAGCGAGAAGGGGTCCTTGTGAGAGAAGATGGTGCGGACTCGAGGCGACACGAGTGCTGGTTCGAATCGACCACACGCCCTCGCTCCTCCCTCACTACCACCCCCCGTCCGTGTCGTTAGGTTCAAAATGGGATTGTCCATCTCCAAGCTCCGTGAGTGCCCGCTCTCGCTCGACGCAGACCCCCGGGCCACGCGCGAGGGGAGGGCCCGGTGGTCGAGGTGACGGGGTCCTTCTCCTGCGATCTCGGCTCGCTGCCAGGCGCTGCCGACTCGCGTGCATGCACCAGACTACTGACGAGTGCTCTTGTTGATGTCCCTATACTCGTATCCCCCGCCCGTCTCGTCCTGGTCGCGCCACCTGTCGACCTCGCGCCAACTCCACCTTCGCCCGTCTATCATGGTCCTGCTCGTCTCGCGCGCGCCCCATCTGACCGATCCGACTGTCTTGCTCTTCCAACTCGCGTCCTCGTACTCGCGCACTTTCGCGCCCGTCGCGTCCTCTCACCCGCACTCGCGCGCTCGCATCGCTCTCGATTCGTCACCGTGTTCAATCATGGCCGACAGTGTCTGGTCTCTTCGGAAAGAAGGAGATGCGTATCTTGATGGTCGGACTCGATGCCGCCGGAAAGACCACCATCCTGTACAAGCTCAAGCTTGGTGAGATCGTGACCACCATCCCCACCATCGGTGCGTTCCCTCTCGCTCTTCCTACCTCGCTCGCATGTCTTAAGCCTCCGGAGCATCCCAAAGCTGACATGCTAGATTGTTACGTGCGCTGTAGGCTTCAACGTCGAGACGGTAGAGTACAAAAACATCTCGTTTACGGTGTGGGATGTCGGAGGACAAGACAAGATCCGTCCCCTCTGGAGGCATTGTGAGTCCCTCCTTAGGCGATCAACTTGTACCAGACCCGCACGAGCTGACTTTGCGCGACTTGTTTCCAGACTTCCAAAACACTCAGGGTATCATCTTTGTCGTCGATTCGAACGATCGCGACCGTGTTGCCGAAGCACGTGAGGAACTTCAACGCATGCTCAACGAGGACGAACTGCGCGACGCGCTCCTCCTCGTGTTTGCCAACAAGCAGGATCTCCCGAACGCGATGAACGCTGCCGAGATCACTGACAAGCTCGGCCTGCACTCGTTGAGGCAACGAACCTGGTACATCCAGTCGACTTGCGCCACGTCGGGAGACGGACTCTACGAAGGATTGGAATGGGTACAGTCTTACTTTTCTTTTCTTCTTTCCTCATGCCTGTTGCTGACATCTCCTCTTGCAGCTCTCGACCAACCTCAAGCGCCGATCATAAACGGACCCGTTGCGACGCCGATCTCGATGACGTTTCTTGGTTTTCCCTCTCTGCCTCCTCTCCACGCGCTCTCTCTTGTTGCAAGTTACCCCTCCTTTCCTCCACTCGGTCGACCTCACGTCTCTTGTCTACATGGTTTATGCTCCAACTCCCGCAAACTCTCTCGCTCTCGTAGGAGAAAAAGCTGTGTAGTTCCACCCACTCTCCCACTTTGTCTGATTTGAGCTTTCTTCCTTAAGGCTGTCTTTTCTTCTTTTTCCAAACTCATTTCTTTCCCTCACAGTTTCAAGACTTTTATCTTTTGTGTGCCCTCGCTTTCTCGAAAATTTCAAAACCTCCCACAATCTATTTACACTATCGATCACTTTTTGGAGAGAGTGTATGCGGAAGGGAACAAAAACGAAAAATGTCGCGAAACTTCTCTTTCTTCTTCAGAAACTGGTTGGGGCTCTATACCAAAGCATAGGTTCGTGAGACGTCCTTTCTAAGACTCTCTGCTACACCTCTTTACATGCACATGGCGAGCTCCCGATATCAAAACTTGAATGGACTTTTTAATGTTTGTTTGCCTCTTGAGTACCTCTGCGCATTCATTCTTCGCTTAGCACCAACATTTCTTTCTCTCTTCCCCTTTGCAATCATGCTCTTTGAACCCCATCTTACAACGAGAAACACAGAGAGAGAGAGCGAGAACAAAGAGAGTGTGACATCTCGATCAATCGCTCGTCACTCAATCCTCTCAACCTCACCCGCGCGCGCGACCAGCAATAAAGTCTGCAAGAGACCCTTGTGTCTTGCACGAAGTATCATGGCCAACACGTTCAAAGCGCGATACGACCAACCCGTCACGCTCGCCGAACTCTCGACTCTTGAACCAGAACTGTTGATCAATGGTCAGTAACTCCCTTCAAAAGATCCTCTACCTGAGGAGACGCGCGCGTATTGGCTCACTATCACATCTCTCTCTCTCTCCTCTCTCTCCTCTTGGGACCTGTATTCGGTTTGGTCACGTTGGCGACATTCGAACACATTTCAAACAGAAATCTCTAGACTCGAAAACAGTATCAAGCACTTGAACCGAAGCAATCGAGAACTAGATGAATTCCTACACGAACTTGATGATGAAGATCAAGAGACGAGAAGAGAATTTGAGGAAACCATTCAAGAGAACGATGAAACCATGTCAGTGATTCTCTACCCCTCATCTTTATTACGCCCGTCAATCGAGATCTCTTGAGTTGCTGATCAAGCTGGGATGAAATATAGTGCGAAACAGGAAGAACGGATACGAATGATTCGACTCGCGTTGCAGGAACAGATTGGAGTCCAAGCTACCAACTCTCACTACACGAACTCAAACAGCTTTGTGACGTCAGAACCACATCTATCAACAACGACGACGACAAGACCTGATCGAATCCGCGCGACCGAGGGCGAAGGCGAAAGCGAGAATGAAGAGAACGAAGTGACTGGGATTAACGGTGCAATCCGGGCTAGTCAGATCTCGACTAGGGACTCTGAGCAGAGTCGTGGGGCAGTACTATCAAGCGATCACGCCGCCGAATCGAATCGGCGGATAGCAGAGACTCCGAGGGAAGATGATGAAGGAGTCTTTCTGTAGATTCCCTTCTCTGCTCGCCCCGAAATCATGAACCACGCGAAAGGTTCTACACGCTTTACAGCACATTCCACTCGCTCGGTTGCTCGCTACTGTGGATCGGCAGAATCGGCAATATCAAGACGGATCGACAGCCTTCTGACCAGCGCTTCCCTTCATTTTACCCCGCGACTCTAGCGCTGTTCGAAACTTCGCTGCTCCGTTCTCGCAAGGACCCTTTTGTTGTACGGTTGTCGCGCTTTCCCAGACTCCAGAGGACGCTGTGTGCTCAGATGCTGAAGCACGGACACTACTATGTAAATGTGCAGGGACCCTTTTTGCTCTCGTGTTTGATTGCGCATGCCCCAAGGCCCCCATGCCTCGGATACCGGCTGCACTGGTGCCGCACTGTACGTCGCGTCGTCGCAACGGCGGAAGCACGAACGAGGGTTCTCTCGTAGAAGTTGAGCCAACAAGCGCGTCGAAAAGGGACTAGGCCTCCACTTGAGCGCTCGTTCGACCTATTTCAACCTTGATTAAACTCGTACGATCACTTCTTTCGGGCGCCTTAGCCTTCAGGGCACATCATTTACTCACAAAATGAAACGGACGCGTCAACAAACAACAAACAACAAGAAACTACTGTAACCGCACGACCTTCGGAGCAATGACCTCTCTTCGGCTCTCTCCGTATACATTCTCTCTCTCTCCCTCGCCTTCGACAACAGTCCTCTGCCTCGTGCAACCTTACACTCGTTTTACAACAACCACACTCGTTTTCTCTCGCAATGAAGTCCTCCGTCTTTGCCCTCTCTGCCCTCGCGGCCCTTGCGACCTCGGCATTCGCCGCGTCCGAGCCCACCATGGAGAAAGTCATCGCCAAGCGTGACACTGCCAAGCCTACCGATGTCGAGATCCTCAACTTTGGTGCGCTCAATAGTTCTGCTGCTCAAACTGTTTAACTAAACTCGACGCTGACAAACCTTTCGTTACGTCCGACGCGACTTTCTGTCGTCTTCCGTGCTCAGCTCTCACTCTCGAGTACCTCGAGCGCAACTTCTACGCCGATGGTAAGGTCCTGCCTTGTTTAGCACCTGTCACAACCCAACCTTGCCAACTGACGCTTGTCCCTCTCTCTCCCTTCACCGTGCTATTAGCCCTCAAGAAGTTCTCTGCCGAAGACTTCAAGAAGGCTGGATACCCTGCCAAGGTTCACGAGCGTTTCGTTACGCTCGGTAAACAAGAGGCAAACCATGTCAAGCTCCTCTCGACCGCCCTTGGAGATGCTGCCGTCAAGCAGTGCAAGTACATCTACGGTCTCTCGTCGGTCAAGGGTAAGCACACATCTGTACCTGCCACTGCACTGGGAATCGCCTCGATGTTTACGGCGGTCTTCTCCTTCTCCCTAACAGCCGTTGTCGCCACTGCCCGTCTCCTCGAGAACGTTGGTGTCGCTGCCTACTCGGGTGCCGCCCCGGACATCTCGAACAAGGCCTACCTCGCCGTCGCCGCTTCGATCGTCACCGTCGAGTTCGTTACAAACTCTCCCTTTCTTCGTCCGTGTCTGCTCTCTTACTGACGGACTTGCTTGTGTACTTTGGGTCACATTAGAGCGAGGCATGCTTCGCTCTTGAACGAGGCCCAAGGAGCGTCTGGTTTCCCCGAGGCATACGATTCGCCTCTCACCTACGACCAAGTCTACTCGCTTGCTGCCCCGATCTTTGTTCCCAACTGTAAGCATCGTGACGCTATATCATTCTGAGATGATCCAACTTAATCCGCTCTCATACTCCAGCGTGCGGCGCTGGACAGCTTCCTCCCGGTCTCCAAGCGTTCCCTGCCCTCGAGATCGTCACCAAGGTTCCCCGCGCGGGTCACACTTCGGCGATCAAGTTTGCCGAAAAGTCGGGTTACTCGGGAGACTACTACGGAGCGTTCATTGCCGACAACCAGATCCAATACGTCAAGATCAACAAGGCTTCCCAAACCGTCAACGTTCCCAAGGGTCTCTCGGGTCTCACTTGTCAGTCACAGTCCACCATTTTTCTCTCGTTGTCGGGAGCCGTTGAACTGACCGATGCTTTCCTGGGTTGATCAGACCTCGTCGTTACGACTTCCTCGTCTTCGGTCGCTTCTGCCGACACCGTCGCCGGTCCCGGTGTCCTCTACCTCGCCTAAGCGCGCGAACTCTCTTGGCTTTAACCTCCTTTAGAGTATACGCTTGTCGCTTTTGTGTTGCTTTCGATTTTCCTCTTTCCTCGACAACCCGTTACTTGAATGCTTTTTTCTTTCGGTTCAATACCGGAGTTTTAGCTCAATCTTGGCTTCCAGTGTTTGTAGGTGTTCGAATGGAAGCTTTCGATTCGAACAGAAGAATCCGATACTCGCATGTTTGTACAATGAGTGTCTGTTTAGAAAAGAATTTCTCCCCATCGCATTTGACCGTCACGATGCAATCTCGTCATATGAGTCCCATTTCCTTGCATGCGTAAAGAAGGATGGCTCGTTCTCGTGGCTCCGCTGCAAGGTCCACGAGAAACAAAAACAAATTCTTTGCAGAGCGCAGTTTGAACGAGAGAGAAAGACAAAAAAGGAGAATGGGCTCGGAATTCTAGTTGCCTCCATGGCGTCCTTGCTGGTGCGAGCGGCTCTGAGCATGGAAAGGACCGCTTGCTTGTCCTCCGAACCTCATTTGCTCCGCCTCCTAAGTAGGCGAAGGATTCCGAATCGGTCAGTGCAACATCGTTCGCAATTGTTCAAGAGAGAAGAGTACTCGCCACAAGCTTCATAGTATCCTCCAACAAGTTCCCGAGCTCCAACAACATTTGCTGCAGGTGCTCCTTCAAGATCCCGCGATCAGAAGCACCTCCATCGCCGGGGATCCACCAATTGACCGCGTCGAGGAGAACCTCGTCTTTCTGATCTTTGCAGCTCACAAGACATTGCCAGAGGAATCTCTTTCTTGCTGCATTCTGCCCCATCAGAGCTCCGACATTGCCATGCCATTCTTTCGCCAGCTCATATGCGGGACCGAGGTTCGCCCAATAGAGCGCCATCTGGAAGAGCAGGTTGTACCTCTTCACAGCGGGTAGATCTCGGGATCTCAGGATCCGAAGGCGTGAGGTGAAGAAGAGATAAGCCTTCGGTACGAGGATGCGGCGTCCCGGGCTCGGACCGGGGTAAAAGTCCTGAAAAAGGTTGTGGTGATTTTCGTAGTCGAACTGGAGAACATGCGGTTGCACTACGGTATTTGTGATCCAGGTATTCGTGGACGAGTCCAGCGCGAGGCGTACCTATCAAACAGTATGGCATACGGTCGATCACCTCTACAAGCAGGGCATGCGCGATTGAGAGGGCACGGGACCAACCTGACGGCTCTCCAGGGATCCTGGCTCGAAGCGCTCACCTTTCGGGCACGGGAAGCGAGGGAGGATTATTTTTTCGAAAACCTGTTGAATGCATCCACGATCGGTCAGCCAGCAGTGCTCCACTGAGTCTGTCGAGTGACCTACGAATTCCGAGCTGGACATCATCCTGAAGAGCAGCAATTTGACGTCATCTCTGATGCGGGGATCAGAAGCATCCACGATGTTACGTTGCAGAGCGATGATGCCCGCTGCTGTCCAGCCATTGACGGCCTCGAGAGGTTGACCGGAATGACCTAGTTCGGCTGTGCCTGTGATGCGCGGATCGCTCAATGCCGCCCCGATCAAGCTGATCAATGGGGCCTTGTCGAGACTCGTAAAGGGTTGATGCTCCTGCACTTGGAAAGGGCTGCTTGCTTGTCCTCCGGACCTCATTTGCTGTCCGTGCTGCGCCTAAGCAGGCGAAGGATTCCGAGCGGGTCAGTGCAACATCGTTCGCATTTGGTCAAGAGAAGAGTACTTGCCACATGCTCGAGAGTGATTCTCAACAAGCTCCCGAGCTCCTCCAACATCTGCGTCAGGTGATCCTTCAAGATCGAGCGCTCAATGTGATCTCCAGCGCCGCCGGTCCACCAATTGACCGCATGGTAAAGAACATTGTGGGTTTTCTGAACATTGTGGGTAATCTGAGCCTTGCAGCAATCGATACACCTTCTGAGGACCGGCCCTAGGTCAGATTTTTTTTCGATCAGAGTTTGGACGTTTCTACGCCATTCAGGCGCCAAGTCATGTTCGGGATCGAGGTTCGCCCAATAGAGCACCATCTGGAAGAGAATGTCGAATGCTCGCACACTGTGGGCTCCCACGCGTCCGAGAATCTCGAGGCGCGAGGTGAAGAACAGGTAGCTCTTCGGTACAAGGATGGTTCGCCCCTCCCTCGAATCAGGTGTATGTCGATGGAAAAGGTCGGGGATATCGTCGAAATTGAAACGGAGAACCTGCGGTGGCGCCTCGGTGATTGTGATCGAGGCGTGCGAATTGGGGAACGGCGCGAGCTGTACTTGTACCCATCACGTTAAGCGCACAGTGCTCAGTGAACATCGCGAAAGGAACATGTATACTGGACGGTACGGGACCTACTTGAACGCTAGTTAGGTGAACGTTACTCAGGTTCTGAGCGTACAAAGACTCCTCGCCAGGACCGTCAAAAAAGAAGCTTTCGATTTGCTGCCACAACAATGATTGTCAGCCAGCACTGGTCTGATGTGGCTCTAGCGTGACTCACGAATTCCGAGCTGGACATCTCCCTTCCGAGCAGTACGCCAATAAAGTGCCTCAGCTGTTCGTTGTCACTGTTGACTCCGCCGTTTTTCATAGCGATAAATCCTGCCGCAATCCAACCGCTGACCGGTTTGAGCACTGTATCGAACTTCGTATCTCCAGTGACGTGCGGATCTCGGAGGGACGCCCGGATTAAGTCGAGAAGTTTGGCCTTGTCCACAGTAGTAGGATGGCGATGCAAAGAGGTCATTGCTGCTCGAGACAAACTAGGAAGTCGCTGGGGCCAGCGGGACAGGGAGATGAGTAAAGAGAGCGAAAATTCGAACGCGAACGAGCCCTGAGCAGATTTCCAGAGCATGGTCCGTACGAAGTCCGATACCGCATGATCCACGACTCCACGCGGACGAGGGAAGAGGTGAGGGGAACGAGAGTCCGAAGAGTGCTGTCCGAGACTCGAGCAAAGTCCGAGACAGGATCAGGGCTATTGATATTTCGATGACGAAACGTTCATGGCTCCGAGCGTGGACCCAGGACAAGCGAACGCCTCCGAGGCGAGGGGATCGAGAGTCTGACGAGCGCGGTCCGAGCCCGCAGGCTTTTCTTTTCTGCTTCATGACAGGCGACTTCACTCAGCTTGCAGATGTCAGGATCTTAGGAGCAGTCGGTCGCCAGAGGATGCGCTTCGATGTAGTAGTCTTGCGTTCAAGCTGCTGGTCAAAGCAGCAGAAGTTCGGAAGACTGCAATATTTCATCAGATTCGACCCCGAGCGGTGACGCAGGCGTGACAATGGCGGCAGCGAAGAGCGAGCTCGGTATGGTTCATTTGTACAGCAGCAGGGTCGATAGATCGCGGTGTGCGTTCGAAAGTGATGGCGGTGCGCGAGACGGGTTGACACGCGTGACGAGGCGAAGTTCACAGGTGTGCAGTGTTCGAAGACATAGCAGGCGTCGTCTCGCACAAGCACGGATCTAGGCGTGTCGGTGTCAGAGCGAGAGGCATCGATGGCAATGAAGATACGAGTGACACGCGATGAGACTCGCGAACGCAGCTTGTCAACTTTGCTCGCGCCAGTACGCAGCTCGAACTATCGACAAGCAGCACCATGTCTAGAAGCGAGCCTCTGTTCGATGTCGAAGACCACTCGTCCTCGCTCACCTTTCAAGGCGAGTTTGTGGGGAGTCACTCCTCTCCCCGCTTGCCTGGGCTGACCATGGACTGAGCTCGCAGACTTTGGCAACTCGACCATCCAGTCCGACCTACCCTCGGGTCGTATCTCGCCTGCTGGAACCCCGGGCATGCAGGCGCAGCGGGAGTACTATCAGGCGGAGCAGCGCTTCGGTTCGACAATAGACGGCGCGACCAAGAGCGGGGGAGTGCTCAACTTGGATTTCTGTGAGCTGCGTTACAACGAAACCTGATCCGCGTCTGATCCACTGACGATTCTTCGCGTCCACAGATTCGAGCTGGTTTGATGTCGACACCTTGACCGTCCTCACGCGGTGCTACAAGACGCTCATTCCCAAAGAAGACTACGTCAACGACGTGCTCTCTGGGGTGCCCGACCTATATGGTGCGCGGAGCAAGGTCCATCCACGTGCCCCGACACCGAGAGCTGACCCCTTTGCCATGTTCAGGTCCTTTCTGGATTCCGACGACGCTCGTCTTCTCCCTCTTCCTCACATCCTCCCTTATCTCGTCCGTGAATGCGTACCTCGCCGGTCTCGAGTACACCTACGACTTTACCCGACTCGGAGCAGCGACCTCGGTCGTGTAAGTGTCATGTGCGATTTTAAGGGAAGCAATCAACGGCTCATCATTCTGCATGTCTGCACAGCTACACGTACTACCTCGGACTACCCGTCCTCGTATGGGCTGCAATCAAGTACTGGGCAGGAGCTTCGGATCGTAGCCCGGTCGAGATCGTCAGCCTATACGGCTACTCGTCGACCATCTGGATCCTCGTTGCGGTGAGTCTTTCCGTTCGAGTCAATCCATCGTCTCAAACACGACCTGACTCTGAAACTGTTCCATGCACCATCTACAGTGGCTCTCGCTGATTCCCTCCACGACCGCTCGCCTCTTCTTCGTGTTTGTCGGCACGGTGCTCTCGCTCTTCTTCCTCGTGCGAAACCTCTACCCGATCCTCGCCAACGCTCCCAACGTGTCGGCTCGACTGCTCGTCGTGATCGTCGGATTCTTGCATCTCGTGCTCGCAGTCGTGTTGTACTGGTCCTTCCTCGAAGGCGGCAGTGGCAACCTCAACGCCGACAAGGGTATCGGAGCTGGAGTACCCCCGACCCCAAGCGACGGCGCTGGCGGAGTCGAGGGAGACACAATGAGGCTGTTTCTGTAGATCGGACTGGAAACGACACCTTCCTTGTTTCCCCCGCATGTTCGGGTTGCCGTGCAGTCTATCGCGCTACCGAGAATGCGATAGTGTTGACGGATCTCGAAGAAGCGGACAGACAACCCACTTTGTGCAGGCGCAAACTCGCATTAAGCGGTTCAACCGTTGATAATCGGGCCGAGCTCACAAAGCCTCGATCAGTCTGGATGCAAAGCTCAAACCCACGCGAGTTCGCCCCCTCTTCTTGACGTCGTGACGGTTTGTCTGTCCACGCGTGCAAGAGAATTCGGAGAGGACAGACTGCAAATATCCGAAGATGTTATCGTACAAAACTGTCCCGAGCCCACAACGGGTCCCTCGCCGTCTATCGTACTTGATCTCCGCCTCGTCCGTACTGACGAGGTCGTGTTCGGGTACATGTTGCAGCCGAAAGCGAGGTCTTGGCAACAGGTCCTTCCCAATATTTAATTTACTTCTCAGCTGACCCGCGAGGGCTTCTCTCCGAAGCGAGCGAGCCAGGCCCGGGTGCACGAACCGGGACTGGAGGTTATGCGTACAAATTCACATCGGTGGCGAGGTTCCCTCGCTTGGGAGCGAACGAGATCGCGGTCCGGCGGCGTGTTTTTCGCGTCGATCACCACGAGAAACGCTCAAGGAAAGCTTGGCAAAGGTACCACTCTTGCCTTCCTACGACCGTTCGAAATTCTCCGAGTGCCAAGAGAACCTCCCAATCGAAATGTTGGGGCCCCCTGGAGACCCGCACAAAGGAAGTGAGTGGCCCCCACTTGCCACGAAACTCTCTTGGAAAGGAGGACGATCGAGAGCATTTCCCCAGATTCTCTCTCTCTCCCTCTCTCATCCTCTCATCTATCTCTGCACCAGTAGATCGACATGAACAACCTCGCATCGACCGATTCAAACAGCTTTGAAGAGAAGGGAAAGATCGAACACGCCGAATACGCAGCTGCCGGACACGCCAGCAGCCGCGAAGATGACCCAGCACTCCAAGTTTCGGACGAGTTCAAGAAGCAGACCATGTAAGTCGACTCGCAGCGAGGTCTGCAAGGTGTCACGAGCTGATCGAGTCGCTCCCTGCAGCAAAAAAATTGATCGTCGCTTGTTGATCATTCTGTCTGCCATCTATGCTGTTTCCCTCATCGACCGGACAAACATTTCAGTCGCGCGCGTCGCCGGCATGGCCAAGGACCTCAAACTGACGGTCGGCGAGCGCTACTCAATCATCACCCTCATCTTCTTTGTGCCCTACGTGAGCTCGAACCCCTTTTTTCTTTCCTGCCCCCACCGACGGATGACTCGGTCACGCACACTCTCGCTGACACTACCTGTCACAGATCATCTTTGAGCTTCCCGCCGCCCTGCTGTCGCGCAAGATTGGTCCCCGCGCGCTCCTCTCGACAATCACGATCCTATGGGGTTCCGTCATGCTCGGCATGGCCTTTGTCAAGAACTGGGAACAGCTCCTCGCGTGCCGTTTTCTACTTGGTCTGCTCGAGTCGGGATTCTTCCCGTCAGTGACCGCCCGTTCAGATCGTTTGATCGTTCGTAGCTGATCGTCGTCGTCGTGACCAGATCTTGCGTCTATTTGATCTCGTGCTGGTACACTCGTCACGAGCTCCAGAAGCGCATGAGTTTCTTTTACCTGACTTCGATGGTCATCTCGGGATTCTCCAACATCATCGTACGCCACGGATTTCATCCCTTCTGCAAATATGTATCCTGCCGCGGCCGCTCACGCATCCTTGCCTTTTTCAGGGTTACGGCATGTCTCGACTCGGTGGCAAGGCTGGACTCGCCGCGTGGCGTTGGATCTTCCTGTTGTTCGGTATCATCACGATCGTGCTCGGTGTTCTCGCCGTCATCTTTGTCGTCGACTTCCCCGATCGCGCCAGCTTCCTCAAGTCCGATGAGCGCGAGTTCGTTCAAGCTCGTGTCAACGCCGATCGTGGTGATGCCGAGGCGGACAAGTTCACCCTCACCAAGGCGTTCAAGCACGCGACCGACCTCAAACTCTGGGCGTTCGGATTAATCTTCTGCTTCTCGACCATGCCTGCGTGAGTCTTGTTTCCTCTAATGCTGCCGCGCTGCATCTCGGAGCGATTGACTCACGCCGCACGTACATCTAGTTACGCCTTCTCGTACTTCCTTCCCGTCATCCTCGCTGGAGGAGGATACGACACCAAGCTCTCGCTCTGTCTCTCGGCTCCCCCTTACGTCTTCGCCGCCATGTACACCTTTGCATCCGCCGTCATCTCTGACAAGCGCAAGAACCGTGCCGTCTTTATCGCGATTTCGGCTTGCGTCTGCTTCACCGGTCTCTTCATCAGTCAGTTCGAGACCCCTCCCTTTCTTGGAATTCTCCGAGCTGACTTTTACTTGTCGCGAATCTTTGCAGTGGCCTACACCAAGCCTCTCGGTGTTCGTTACTTTGGATCCTTCCTTGTCATCGCCGGAGCTCAGTCCAACGTGTAAGTCATTGGTCCTTCTGGTTCTAGGTATCCTTTTACTGACTCTGCATTTGTCTCTTGCTCAGTCCTGCCGCTCTCACTTACTCTGCTAACAACGTCCGTTCCCACTCGAAGCGAGCTGTCACTTCTGCCATGTACGTTACTCTAGACGCCTTTTTCCTTCCTCTCGGTACAGCATTCGTACTGACTCTCCCTTTCTCTCTCGACACAGCACGGTCGGCCTCGGAGGTGTCGGTGGTATCTTTGCTTCGCTCGTGTTCCGCCAAAAAGACTACCCGTTGTACCTCCCCGGAATGTGGGCGACGATCGGATGTCAATTCGGAATCCTCGTCTTGCTCGCGACTCTCACGACCTACTTCCGAATTCGTAACGGTCAAGCCGATCGAGGTGAACGAGTGATCGAGGGAAGTGAGACGTTCCGTTACACTCTCTAAACTGGGGTTTCAAGATGTTTGGGGTCCTGGTGGCATGTTTTCCTGCCTGTGGAAGGAGGATAAGCTGTTTCAATCTGTCTTTGTCGGTCTCTTTTTGAACTCCCAAGTTGTCGTACATTCCCTTTTTGTATATCAGGTCAATTCTTCATGGGTTTTCAACCCTCTCTCATCGATGTGTCTTCCCAATCCTGTTATGAAACAAACTACTCGCACTTCAAACGATGTCTATGCACATTCGATTCTCCTGATGAGAAGAAGTATCTGCGTGGTTTCTCGTGTGTACGCGTCCCTACACGCAACAAATGGTCGATCTCGAAGAACACAATTTGATCTTGCAACAACTCTTTTTTCATTTTTCATTGGCAAATCACCCAATACATCTGGAATGGGTTCAAACCACATTGGACTGTTGCAGTTGCGCAATCTTGTCATCTGAAATCCCTAATTCTCGAAGAACTTCGACGGTGTGTTGTCGGAGTACAGGAGGTGGTCTCGAGAACTACCAAATCGGAACAACAACACTCCCACGTCAGCAAGAGTCTATGGCAGGAGAGAAACAAAGGAGATCAGGCTCGAGCCATAGGTGCTGCTCACCTTCATACGTTGACCATTGTACATGATGGCAGGTGCCACGAGTTTGATCTTGCCCGCTCTCGGATGTTCCATTTCTCTCACAAGGTCCCTCGCTTGCGTTTGAGGATGGTCAAAAGTGCCTTTGATGTCGTTGACTGGAGCGAAAGGGAACCCATGTCCTTTCAAGTGTTCGAGCCAGTACGACGTTGGTTGTTCCGAAAGCGCTCGAGTGATCAGTTCGACGAGCTCTTTGCGATTCGCAACTCGAGACGAATTGGTCGAGTACTTTGGATCGGTGTACCACTCTGGTCGTTCGAGGATGGTCGAGAATTTTTTGAATTGTGAATCTGTTTTTCCGGTCCAGGGAACACACACGCGAGGGGATTTGCCGGGTCGAGTTCAATTGAATGTCAACAGCGAGAAAGAGAGCGCGGTTCAGGAGGGGGTGAATCTCACCATTGCCTGCTCCGATCATGATGAATCCATCCTTGGTACTAAACACTTGGTACGGTACGATACTCGGGTGAGAAGTACCTTGTCTCGTCGCTTCTTGACCTGCGATCAAATAGTTGCTCGCAATGTTGGCGAGGGAAGCGATTTGAGAATCGAACAAGTTGGCATCGATGTGAACTCCTTGTCCAGTTCGAGTCCTGCCGAACAACGCGGCGAGGATCGCACCTTTGACGTACAGACCGGTCGTCAAATCGGTGATTGCGACTCCTACCTTGACGGGTGGACCGGTCGGTTCTCCCGTGATGTGCATGAGTCCCGCTTCGGCCTCAATGTTGACATCGTAGCCGGGATTGCGCGAGTAAGGTCCCGATTGACCGTAGCCTACACGAGAATACTTGAGACTCTTGACTCGTGGGAAGACAGGTCCTTGCGAAGAGTGACGCACCTGAAACTGAAGCATAGATCAATTTCGGATTGAGCTTCTTGCAATCTTCGTACCCGAATCCCATTTCGGCGAGTTTCCCAGGTACATAGTTTTCAACCTGACAATGAAAATGGTCAGTCGCAGCTTCCTGTGGAAAGAGGAGAGCCGTCTTACGAGGACGTCAGCCTGTTTGACGAGTTGTCTCAGGATCTCTTTCCCTGCTTCCTGTTTGAAATCGAGTCCCAAACTACGCTTCCCTCGGTTCGCTTGCAAGAAGTACGCCGATTCAGGCGGTAACGAGTTCCAGTCTTCGGTGCGCAACGAGGGTTGGCCTTCAGGCGAGGGAGACGAGGGAGGAGTTGGAGGCAGGTCGATCAGCGGAGCAGAAGGTGGATTCCCTAAATTTGTTTCGAGCAATTCTGAATCAGAGAGGCGTCGATATGGTACAGCAGGTTCAGGACACGTACAAGCGCGAGTGTCGTCGCCTCCCGTCGGTCGTTCGATTTTCAACACGTCGGCACCAAGGTCAGCCAGCATCATCTAGCGTCTGTGAGTCAGCTTGGCGCAAATACTCTCGTGGAAGTGGGTTGCTCACGGTGGCATAGGGACCGGCAAGCACGCGAGTGAGATCAAGCACTCTGATTCCTTCGAGCGGAGGAGGCATCGCTGGTTGCGAAATCGAGATCCATCTCTTGGTCGAAGTGCGCAAGCTATGCGGCAGCCGTGCCAACATCCTTGACTTTGGTTCTAAGCGAGAGGCTCCTGTAGGGTCGAATAGATTTTCCCCACCTAATCGGCCGCGGGGAGAAACTGCGAACCGGTAGCCAGATCTTGACCCCTGTCCGATCCGTAAGTCAGCCAGGATCGTCATCGTGAATCACGATTGTTCACTTTCCGTCGCCTCCTGAGCTCTCTCTTCTCATCGATTCCCCCATCTCAAACATGTCTGTCGCAGTTATTCAAGGAGCAGGAGGTGCGATCGGTTCACACTTTGCTCGTCACCTCCTCAAAAACACCAACCTCTCGATCGTCGCAACTTCTCGTGACCCGTCCGCGGCGAAACGTGCCATCTTGGGCGACGACCTCAAAATCGATGACAGTCGACTCAAGTTGTTGGAAGTCGATGCCAAACACGAGAGCACGATCGAGAAAGCCGCGGCACAAGTTAGGAAGGATTTTGGAGACAAGAGTCTCCGATTGTTGATCAATGCTTCGGGAGTCGTTGAGTCTTGACGCCTGTCATTGCCCTTACCACTCTCGTACTCGACCGTTCGACTCACGTACGAAATGTTGATCTCCGCAGCTTCATGCCGACAAATCTGTCGCCGAAGTCAATTCGGACCAACTTCTCGAATCGTTCCAAGTGCGTCATGTTAAACGTGAACACGAGCCTCGCTGACCCCGTCTTTTCAGCTCAACACGTTTGCTCACTTGCTCACGTTGAAACATTTCTACCCACTCCTTCCGAAAAAGAATGACCTCAAATCTTCCTCGGCGGCTGCTTCATCGTCCGAGTCTGAGGATCCTGCTCAAGGGTATGTTCAACCTGGGTTGGGAGTGTTTGCGAGTCTCACTGCGAGGATCGGATCGATTGGGGACAACAAGAAAGGCGGGTTAGTCTCCCCTCTATCTCTCTACCGCTTTGCACTCTTTCCGGGTCTAACAATCCTACTCTTCTCTCTCTCTAGTTGGATCGGGTACCGAGCTTCGAAAGCGGCGACGAACCAAGTGATCGCGACGTTGCAACGAGAACTCGAACTTCGTTCAACTCCTTCAATCGCAGTCGCGTTACATCCAGGAACGGTCGTTGGGACCAACTTGTCGAAACCTTGGACTCGAGAGAGTGATGCGGGCAAGAAGGAAGGCGTTCATGATGCTGAAACCGCAACGAGAAAATTGTTGCAAGTGATTGGGAACCTCAAGAGAGAGGATGGGGGTAGATTTGTCGATTACGCGGGTAAAGACATCCCGTGGTAAAAAATGATACCCCGAAAACATCTGATTACAATGACAACTTTTCTTTCGTGTATGTCTTTTTCTACAAATATCTGTTGAAACGTGTCAATACGGAAATTGCAATCTCTGGCGCATTTCTTTCTCAAAGCAATCTTCTTGAGAGAGAGAGGGGACTGACCTTGGTGATTATTTTGTTCATCGAAACGCCACGAGGATCTCTCGAAGAACCCAAATCTGGCTGACAAAGAACCATAATCCAGCGAACCACACGGGCAAGTACCCTCCCGTACCGACAATCTCGAGGTTGTACGCTTGTGAGAGCCATACCGCCTTGCGTAAAAACAAAAACGGGTTCAAAAAAAACCGAATGACCAGAATCGAAATTGATCAAGGATGCAAGGAGACTCACTTGGGACAGGATCCAAATCGAAATTGTCGTGATTGCTCTTGTAGGAGAAAAGTGCAAACGTGAGAGAGCTGGAGGAAGCAACCACAAGTACCACAGGAAATACTGAAAAACGCTCATACACCCCAAAAAAGGTTCAGCTTTCTCTCTCTCTACTTGTGACGATGAGGAGAAGGTGGGGAAGAGAGAGAGAGAGACATACCTGAGAAGTACAGACTTTGTTAAACGTGATAAACGCAAAAGTTTGTACAAACCAGGCATACGCCAAGTCTCGAGTCCCAAACACGAACCCGAGTCCGATCGACAAGACCATCTGAGGCAAGAACGCTGCGAGAGGATGAGCTGCGAATCGATGTAGGATCGAGCTCGAGATTTGGACACTGTTCGAAGGTGCCGCCGATGCGAGGTAGTACGGGTAGAAATAGGGAGAGAAATTGTGTCGATGGTCCAGACGGGAGAGATGGTACAGGTACGTCTCGTCGATGAAGGGTTTGCCCCACCTGGCCAGTACGCACACGAAAAAGAGGTCAAATCCCTACTGCTCTACCTTTTGTGAAACACGGCGAGATGGACTCACAGAAGGTACATGACTAGGTTCAGTGACATGAACGATGTCAAGCTGACGAGCGCGAAGCGAATCGGCCTCGTCCACGAAAAAGTTGGACGCGAGAGGGTCACCCCGAGCAAGCTCGAACCGTAAATGACGGGAAAGATTTTGAAATGTACTGCTAATCCATACAAGACTGCTGCACGATCCCACTTGTGTTCTTGCGTGAGGCTCAAGGTTGCGACGACGAGAGCCCCAACGATTGATTCGCTACTGCCTCGAGTCGAAATGTTGGCAATCATGGGATTCAGGAGCCAAGTCATGGCGACCGTGTTGGATGCGCTCGTCGGCGTCGTACCTCGTCGTCGCATGAGTCGATAGAGGAGCCAGGCGACGACCAAATCGCTCGCTGCGAATAGCACCTTGCCAAACAACGGGAATCCGATCCGATTCGGGATCAACAAAAGGGCGAGCAGAGGCGTGTAGCGGTACGTCGCGCGCGCATACGGATCGCCTAACCATGACGGTGCCCATGGACCCTGGGCTACCGAACAGTGCGCGTGTGAGCGAGATGCGACGACGCATGCAGCGGCGTCACTGAACACTCCATAGTCGATGTCGGTGTACTTGACTGCGCCATATACGTCCTGGTAGGAACCCCACAAGAGTAACGCGCCTCGGAGCAATACGCCCAAGACGAGTGCGACCCTGAAGCGCATGCGAGCCGAAACAAGAGAAGCCCCGCGACGGAAATCGCTTTTGTATCCCCATCTTCATCGAATCGGCTGCACTTGTGGGTCCACAGCTCGATAACGGTACAGCAAGCCGAACAGCGCGCGACAACTCCCTCAAATAGCGTCTCTGGAGCCAGATCTTGTTCGAGCGACCCCACTTCTGCCGACGTCGTCGACAACTTCGCATCTCTCGCTGCTGCTCTCGCATTCGGAGCTCGCCCGTTCAAGATGGTGCCTCGAGTCGCTGTTGCGTTCGAGGCGCTGCCTACAGCCCGAGACTACGACGCGATTCGACCGGACATGGATCGACAACTGCCGTTGCGCAACTTGCACTGGGTTCGCAAGAGCGCTGCGAACCGTTCAATCCGGACTGTCAACGATCTCGACGTCGATTTCAAACCTTTGCACGAGTTTGTAGATCGCTCGACCACGACAACGTCGACGACAAACGGGTCGAGTAGTTTGCTCGAGAGGCCTTACCTGAACCTACTGTTTGTAGTTTGCGATGTAAGTTCCAAGTGTTGATCGTCCCGAATTTCGACTTTGAGAACGATCCTTGACGCTTGATGCGCTCCGACGTTAGGACAATGAAGTGTACCGCGCGACAGTACGAACGCAGATTCGCGAATGGCTCGACAGTGTCATTCACAAGCAACATCAAGAATGGCTCATTGTGCACGTGACGTCGGGCAAAAGTGCAGGGGCCAAATTTTACCAGAGAAAGAGCGGCATCGTCGACAAGATCAAGGCGGATTTCAACACGGGCAAGAAAGATCGGTGCGTCACTTATGTTCGCTCGAATGCTGGCATAAAAAAAAGCTCATCGTTTCACGTTTGAGCAACAGGTGTATTCAAGTTGCACAAGGTGCATCGGCAGACGATCCGACGGCCTGGGCCGAGTTCTCGAACAAAGTGAAAGAAGGCATCATCACGACGTTCGATTCAAATGTGACGCTGTACGAAGAGAACGTGCGCAAGGCAGACAGTCAACGTCAGCTTGAAGGCTGGCATTTCTTGCCATTCTTCCTGCAAAAGGTACCTGCTTCGAGATTAGCCGCAAGCCGAGTTTCTCGAGCACCTTCCCCTGACTCTTTTCCCTCTTGACCCACAGGAATCTCTGGCAGATTCGTTCGAAGCGATGACGCTGTTTGAGGAAGCGCTGATACAGTACGATGAATTAGAAGCTTCCTTCTTTCAAAACCTCAAAGGTATCCTTTCCCTCTCGCTTTTAGCAGTCAGCTTTTGTCGAAAGGCTGACCCGTTCGTCTCGGTGCAGAGCATCGTATATCCTGGATCAACAATGTTGGCGGCCTCTCCGTGGGAGATGACGCTCTACCCCTGCTCTCGACCGCAAACAAACCATATCGCAAGCTGATCGAATCGGGTACGATCTCGGTATTTGACTTCCGGATCTACTTGTTTGCGAGGCAAGCCGAAATGCTGTTCCACCTCGGTCGCACGGTTGAAGTGGCGAGGCGAGGGGCGTATTTCGTCAGTACTTTTGCGCGCACACTGCGCGAACACCAGGCGAGTTTCCTTCTTGCGTCACTCTCTCAAGATTTGCTTCGAGGCTCCAAGCTGACGCTCACAGCGGTATTCGAGGGAAATGTAGAACCTGCTAGGTCAGAACTTTGTCGAGTCTTGGACTTACTCGGCCTGCCTCAACATTGTCGAAATTTGCGAGAACCATCTCGTATCGGACAAGCCAGTCACCCATTTCGTAGCAGTCAAAGCCGAACTCCTCGACCTTGCCAAGAAGCAGGTAAGGCTGCAATCCTTGATACACGCTGGATTACATTGACGAATACCGATACCCTCCCTCGCCTCCGCCTAGCTTGACAAGATTGGCATGGGAGCTGGTCATCTTCCGATGGTTCATCCTTTCTCCATGTCGCTCAACGAGATCGCTCCAAGTCGACCCACGTCCCCTGCCTCGTCACAACCAGCAGAACGTCCTCCAGTCTCTCGAAAAGATTTGCTCGAAGCCATCTCGGATCGATCCGTGTTCGACAAGCTGTACATTGACCTGTCCCACAAGACAATCCAGGCTTACCAATTGAGCGGAAGGAAGAGATGCGCGATCAAGTTGCATGCAGGACTGGCAGGTCTTGAGACGTGAGCGAGCTCCCCTCCTGATCCTTCGCTCGCTCGCTAATGTTGCTCTTTACGGTCCGGCGGCATTTGTGCACAGTCATCGAGCACGACCTGGTGCGGCTCAGAAACTCTTTGCACAACTTCCCGCTCATTACGTCGACTTGCGGTGGACCTGGCTCGAATCGCATCTCCTCGCGCAATGCACCGCATTGCAGACCGAACTCGACATGTCGAAGGAACGCCTCCTGTCAACCCTCGCGCTCATTCGGAGTGGGATCGAGTTTGGAAGCAAACGTTGGAGTTTGCGCGCGTTGCGAGAAGATGGAGACGGGCACGAGAAGGACAAGGAACTTGCGACAACTCTTATGGAGGATGTCTACAAGCTTTCGGCAACTCTCACAAAAGGTACGCTCTCACGAATTTTAATCGGTCGAAATCAATGATCGTGGACGACTGCTGATTCTCTCCCTTTTTTGGGGGCGTGGCGTGAATCCGGAAAGATTTCGCTGCGGTTGCATTTCCTACGTTCTCGATACGTCTTGCCCCGGGCACGGGTGAACGTGCAACTGATGAAGATGGAATCATCGTGACTGCACTTGTGCGAAACTTGCTGCCGACGGTGAGCCTCTTATTCTTTTTGCGCAAACTCGAGAGTGACGCTGACATTGCATCTCGGGAATTGTAGGTCGTTCATGTCGATGAAGCGAGACTCAAATTTTCAACTCGCGATGGCGAGCAAGTCTGGTTCACGTCGGGCAAAGCCGAATTGGCCGCTTCATGCGAAACGGCCATTACGCTCTTCTGTCCAGTACGCCTTCTGTAGCCCTATCTTGCCGACAGCGTCAGATTGATCTTTCTAACTTTCGCTACTTTAGACTGCTGCAACAGGTCGTCTCTCCCTCGAGCTCTCTCAACTTCGATTCTCTCGCATCATCTTTCAGTACTCTCATCGACCGATCTCTGCGCGCAACCTCGCGCCAGACCCTCGTCTCGCCCCGACAGTACCCGATGCGAAGCAACCGTACATCTTGCTCGGTCAAGATTTCCAGGCTGTGCAGATCGAGATCGAGTCTCCGGAAACCAGTCAGTCCCCTACGAATATTCGATGATAATTTTCGCTCTGGCGTACACAAGACTGATGGTCTTTTGTTTCGTATTCTTGCACTGTGCTAGTCCATCTCGATCGGGAGAGACAGGTGGTCATATGTGTCGATCCTGGCAGAAACAGCCTCACAAAGATCTCGCTCGCGTTCGAAATGCTCAATCCGACTATGATGCTCGACAACAAGCGGGCGCGAATGATTGAAGACGGCAAGTCTGGTTCTTCTGCAGCTAGATCACCTGCCGCAGGATCTGATTGTTCCCCTCACGAGCAGGCCATGGCAGTCAACTCGTAACGACTTCTCAAGAAACCGAAAGCACTGTCGTCACTCTTGAGGACTTGCAGCCTTTCAATGTCGTCAAGCTTCAAGTACCATTGACAGGCGAGATCTTGGACGCTATTGTCAAGGTTCGTCTAGTTTCTTGTCCTATTGTGCCGTCTTATCGTCGTCACTGACGCCTGTTCTACAGTTTAATGTTGCTGCAGATTATTCCACGACAAAACGACCAACCCTGAGACGGACTCTGCGGAGATCTTTCACCTACTCTGTCGGATTACCGCTCGCGGTCAATGTGCAAGACTATTTCCGTCGAGACTGGTCAGTCCCCCCAAAGGTATCGGTCTGCTCGAGCTTGTTCTGACAGTCGACTTCCTCGAGCATCCAGCCTCTTGTCCAAGTTTTCTATTACGACTGATGGGTTACAGGGTCTCAAAGTCAAGGATGCAATCTTGCTTGCCCCGACCGAAGTGACCGTCAAGCCGTGTCGAGATGCGACTGCAGCTCCGGTGGTGCGCTCATCTCTCGCTGTCAATTATCCGAATCTATCGACTGAGCACCCTCGATTTTTTGTCTCTCTTCAGAACATCTCGGCAGTTCAAACTGCAAACTTTCTGTTCAAACTCTTTTGCGATCAACCCCATACAGTCAACGGTGCGTCTCCTCTGTCGTTCACTTGAAAGTGGACAGACTGACAACGTATGACTTCCTGCAGGTCTCATGAGGCTAGTCCTTCATTACTCGTCAATCGAAGATCGTGAGTGGAATGTCGACAACAAGATTCAATCGGAGACTGATCCCTTACTCATGACGAGTCACACAGAAGTCAATGCCCGTATCAGAGACGAGATTGTATCCGAGATCGATGCCAAGACGCAACCGCATTCGCGATGGTTACTCACGACGGTTGGAGGTTCTATCAACCGGTCGGTCGATCTGCGCAAGTACGCCGACTCGCAAGAATTGTCGGAAGTCTCTTTCGATGCTGCGGAATGGAACGAACGAGTCACGAGTTGTACGGCAGACTCGAGCCAACAACAGTCTTTGCTCGAAACGATCGAACGGATCTATCAGGTATCCTGCTCGCCCTTCTTGATTAAACTTCTTCCGTCCGAGAGCTTACACGCAACTTTTGCCGATAACAGAAGCTGTCTAAGTCCACGTCTCCGACAGCGAGCGGGTTCTGGAGAAAACTCGAGATTCCGCTCGACCTGCCTTCGCTCTCGATCCTCAACCTCGTTTCGGTCGTACCTGCAGTTACTCGGATCGAAGTTGGACAACCCATTCCCACGACCGTGACGATCGAGTCGTCGTTCCAATGGCAGCGAGGACCTCAACACGATCTAGTCGAATTGCGGTACGAGGTCGTTTCCAACTCGGTGGAATGGATTGTCAGCGGCAAAACCAGAGGCACAATCACGGTCTCTGTACGTCTACGAGTCCACGTCTTGTTCTCGTATGCATGCTGACTCGAAGTTTTGGTGACCGGTCGTATCACAACACAAAAGGGTTCGGAGCGGGACCATGACATGTCACTGACGCTCATTCCGCTCAAACCTGGAGCTCTGTTCCTCCCCTCGATCTCGATCCAACCGGTCGAGACTGATCCTCAGGCGCGGTTCAGCTGTGAAACTCAGCACATTGCGGCCGCTGCGACGATCGAGGTCCTGCCCGTGCTCATGAAGACCTCTTGGCAAGTCGTGACCAGTGGTCGTTCGTATGGGAACACTGTCTCGGCAATGTAGAGCGAACGAGAAAGCATGTCGTCGTCCTTGCCTAGATTGGGTCCATGCGCACATGACAAACACTCTGGCTCAGCTGCCTTGTACTGTAGTGTTCTCGTGAGAGTACGACCGAGTGTCTCGCCGTGAATGCGTGAGTACAAGAGGAGGGAAAGGAAGAGAGAAAGAGACTGGTCAGGGGTGTGTCTCACCTGAAAAAGTGCGGGGTAGAGGCGATCGAGCTATAAATCCGAAAAATTCTGCCTCACTTTTTGCCTCTCCTTCACCTCGCATCCCAACCAAAGTCAGTCTCTCGCCCTGCATTCATTCCGGCCACTTCCCAGTCCCGCTGAGGAACAGTGAATATTGACTATGCCTCGTTGCGTCGCGCTCGTTGCAGAATGAGCTCCGAGTCTCTCGTCTTCAAGGGCAGGTGAGCCTCGCGTCTTGCGCCCTTCTCTCGCTCATTGCACCGGTCACTGATCTCGCTTCGTTCGTCCTGTCTACAGCCTGGTCGGCCACAAGTGCGCTACTCTACATTCGCTCGTAAACGACGAACTAGTCAGGCTGACAACTTGGCTTGATTCCTCCCTCTCGCTCGTCTCGCTCGCTCTTGCAGGGATGGCATCACCGCGATCGCCACCTCGTCGGAGAACCCCGACATGATCCTTACCGCCTCGCGCGACAAGACCATCATCATGTGGACCCTCACCCGTGACGACTCGTCGTTCGGATACCCCAAGCGCATCCTCCACGGACACAACCACTTCGTCTCGGACGTTGTCGTCTCGTCCGACGGACAGTTTGCCCTCTCGTCCTCGTGGGACAAAACCCTCCGTCTCTGGGACCTCAACACTGGATTGACCACCCGCCGCTTCGTCGGACACACCTCGGACGTCCTCTCGGTCTCGTTCTCGGCTGACAACCGTCAGATCGTTTCGGGATCGCGTGACCGCACCATCAAGCTCTGGAACACCCTCGGCGAGTGCAAGTTCAACATCCAGGAGGACGGCCACTCCGAGTGGGTCTCGTGCGTTCGCTTCTCGCCCAACCCCCTCAACCCCGTCATCGTCTCGGCTGGATGGGACAAGGTTGTCAAGGTACGTGTCTCTTGTCCTGCTCTTTCTGCTCTGCGTTTCCTTCGATCATCGAAAATCCGACGACGACACTCGCCCGCCTATCGACCTGCTTGTTCCCTCCGCGTTTACCGGGATGACCTTTTACTTGTGTAAATATTTGCTACTTCAGAGGGACCATCTATCCCTATGAGAACATCAACTTTTTCCACCAAGATCGCTGATTCAAAACGGTGGGAACAAGCAAGGCATTGGCGCCCAGACCCATCAGCAGAAACCAATATGCAACAGTCTGAACACTCGCGCTGACGCTCTTTAGATTCTGTTGTGTCACAGGTTTGGGAGCTCTCCAAGTGCAAGCTCCGCACCAACCACTTTGGCCACACCGGTTACATCACGACCGTCACCGTCTCGCCCGATGGTTCGCTCTGCGCTTCGGGAGGCAAGGACTCGATCACGATGCTCTGGGACCTCAACGAGGGCAAGCACCTCTACTCGCTCGAGGCTGGAGGAGACACGATCAACGCGCTTGTCTTCTCGCCCAACCGTTACTGGCTCTGCGCCGCCGTCGGATCGAGCATCAAGATCTTCGACCTCGAGTCCAAGTCGATCGTTGACGAGCTCCGCCCTGACTTTGTTAACGTTTCTGCGGGAGCCCGCGAACCCGACTGCACGAGTCTGTCAGTTTTTTCACTCTCTCATCTCGATCAGGGCTCCCTGGCACGGCTTTCACCCATGCTTTGCCACGGGAACCCCCTGGTGTCGAACACCCTATCAGGAATGGAAGCGCTGACCGATTCCTTTTTGTTTTTCTTTTTCGTCAAACAGCGCTTGGTCCGCTGACGGTTCGACCCTCTTCGCCGGTTACACCGACAACGAAGTTCGCGTCTTCTCGGTCGTCGCCTAAACGCAACACCATCGATAGAAGAGAGAAGAAGGGGAAAAAAATTTGTCGTAAAATATGTAGTAACTTCTGCTCGTGTTTCGTCGCAATCGACCAAGCAGTCTCGCAGGCTACATTTTTGGCAAGGGTACAACAAACCTCTCTGGAATCTTTCGTGAGAGACGGGAGAGAATGATAAGAGAAAATTATGCTCGGCGCTCGGCGTGCACATATTCTCGGCTGCAAATTGTCGACTTTTGATCACACAGAGTTGACTGCACTCGAAACAACCCTACCACTTCTTCTGTAATTGTGGCATCTGGTTTGATCCACCGGAATAGTACTTGAATTCCCCATTTAACCAATAACGGAGAAGACGCGTAACCTCGTTGTAGGAGGAATCGCAGAAGAGACTCCTAAGAGTTGTTGTGCACCAGAGCGTCAGTACAGTGTGCAGGGCGGCGTAGGGAGCCCAGGAGACATATACGATCGTGCACCTACCCCGCTCGCACCGCTCGTCTCCCCTGACCGATCTTTGATTGCGTTGCCTGATCGCAGGTTCGCCGTTCGACTGCTGCGATGCCGAAGCGTAAACAAGAGGTTTCCTCGGATTTCGAGGAAGACTCCGATGATTCGCATGCGCCGTATTCCGGACGACGCTCTTCCACTGCTGGCTCTCGCCAGACCCGTCGCTTGCGTCGCTCCTCTGGAGGAGACGAACAGGACGCCGACACGCCAGAGTCTTCTGGCGCATGGAGCATCACGATTGATCTCTGTGACAACTTGGTCAACTACGAGTGGCAGAAGCGACTTTACTACCGCTTCGAGTCTCTCCGAACAGACGCCTTGTTCGTCCTAGCCGAGGATATCAAGGAGGAGATTCAATCCTTCGCCGATGCGAAAGGCTTCAAGAAAATCAGCAAAGGGGTGAAAGAACAGATCAAGAACGTCGAATTGAAAAGTTGGACCTGGTCCATGCCGGACTTTCGCCAGATACGACCGAGGATGAAGCGGTGGAAATCGTGAGGATTTTTGGCCCCGTCTCAGATCGGGTCGAAGGAGTGCGAGGTTGATCGCGCGATCGATCATCGCACCGAAGCTTCCGAGCTGCAGTCTTGAGTGGGAGAGCTGCAGTCTCAAGTCGGAATCTGCGATGATCGATCGCGCTATTAGTCTCGCCCTCCCTCGACCCAATTTCACGATTTCTACCGCTTCATCCTCGGTCGGATTCGGCGAAATTCCTGCAAGGATGAGGTCCAACGTTTAGATTCTGACGTTCTTGATTTGTTTTTTTTATCCCTTTGCTGATTTTCTTCAAGCCTTTCTCATCGGCCAAGGACTGGATCTCATTCTTGATCTCTTCAACGAGCACGAACGAGGCGTTTCCTTCGAGAGACTCGAAGCGGTGATAAAGTCGCTTCTGGCCACTCGTATTTGACCAAGTTGTCGCGGAGATCGATAGTGTTGCTCCATGGGCGAGAAGACTCTTGTGCGTCGTCGACCTGTTCGCCGATTCCAGAGGAGAAACACGAGCGACGGGTTCGGCGAGAGCCATCAGTGGAAGAGGGTCGTCCGTAGTGCGGCGCGTGCGAGCCGTCCGAGTCTTCTTCAAGTCCAGAAGAAACCTCGTGTCTGCGTTTCGGCATTGTAGCGGTCGAGCGGCGAACCTGCGATTAGGCAACGCATTGGAAGAATCGGTCTGGGGAGACGAGCGGTGCGAGCGGGGTAGGTGCCTCACGAAACCTCGAGGGCTAACGCACAAGCCTTCGAAGAAAGAGCCCGAGGGTCACTGGGAGAAGAAAGGACCTTGAGTGTCAGTCCATCCAGAGAGATGACGCGCGGTCAGAGGGGCGAAGAGGTGTTGATCGATAGAAGAGAGTTTTTTGAGGGAGGGAAAATATTGTCGTAAAATTTGGTTCGTCACAATCGACAAGCAGTCTCGCAGGCTACATTTTTTGCAAGAGTACATACTACTCTCGATTCTTCTGTGAGAGATTGAGGGAATGACAAGAGACGATGCGTCCGATCAAATCACTCGGCTCGCACACACTCTGCTGTGGATCGTCAACGTTGCTCAGAGAATCGAATGCATTCGAAAACGGTTACTAGCCACTCTTCTGTGCTCGACCTATCTGTTTTTGTTTTGTTTCATAGTCCTTGCAAGAAATCCTGCAAGCCGAGTCCCGCTCCTCCACTTGCACCTTGATCCTGCTTCTTCTTGGCCAACAGTTCGGCGAGTCCTGATGGTTGTTTCGGTCGTTTCCGTTTCTTCGAGGCGAGTTTCGAATCGAGACTCGTGGTCGAATCTTTCGATGGCACCGATGCTGTCGATGTTGGTGGCGGTAATGGCGCAGGCGATGCAGAAGTAGAAGTAGATGTGGGTGTGGAGCCAGGTCGCTTAGCTGTGGACATCGAAGGAGAAGCAATCGCTGGTTTCGGTGCGAGCGTAGGTCTCTCACGAGAAGTGGTCGGTCCGGTCAATTTCGGTGGCGTTTCCGCTCTCGTTGCGTCACGCATCACCTTCTTCGAAATCGAGACTTCGGGATTCGGTCGTTTCGTAGTAGTGAGGGGTTGAGGAAGGGTGGTCGTGTGTGAACTGAATGCGGTCGGGTGACAAGCTGCATCTCGCGCTCGTTTCGCTTCAAGTTTCCTCCGTTTCTTGCAAGACTCGAACGCAGCTTTCCCTCGTGGTGCTTGACCATTCGAGTTCATCGAGTCTTGAATCCTGCGAGTGACCGTTCGACATCCTTCGCAACGAAGCCACAACGATCCACTCTCGGTCCAGTACGATCCGTTGATCCCTCCAACGATTTCAGCTCTGCACGTGTTGCATTTTGTCCACAATTCGTTCTGTGCGAGTCCAGGACGTTTCGAGGCGAGCGAGTGAGTCGAGATTGATGAGAGCGAAGGGATTGGCGCAAACAGGAGAGGCAGCTTGTCGAGGTAGCTCAGGGTGATAGAGTCCACCGTAGCTTCCATCTTGTCGCCGTCGAGTCTGTTCGCGCTAGGTGATTGGTATTAAACAGGAGTTCGTGATTCAACAAAGTCTTCTTCATCTCTAAACCGCTTACATGCCTCGAAACAAGCTAGTATTCGTATACCAGCCCAAGCATATGGCTTTCAAGATGCTGCCTGCCTCCATGGTGGCTGTCGACAAACTATAGCTAGACATGCGGGCGCCGTGAAGCCGCTCGTGACAAGTACTGCTCATGCCACCCACACACCCAGCTTGCTTCTCGGCCGGTTACGCGGAGCCCAGTATCAACTCGGCGCGTGCGCGATCACTCCTGAATGGACATCCGGGATAGGCCAGTGCGCGATCCACGAATGCGTTTCTTGCGCGAACCTCCTCTCTTGCTGTCTCGGCTGACTCGGCTCGGCTTTCTTTCATTGAAGACTACGGCTATCGGGACACATGCGGCTTGGGATATTAGGACTTGTTGCACAGGGGGAAAAGGGATGGGCGCAAACAGCAAGAGGAGCGCGAGAAGCGGTGTGAGTACGGAGCACGGTACCCGTGCCACTGTTTCTCTTTATCGGACCCCCCGTAAACACGGACCCGGAACCGGAGTCGGATTCACGTCTTCTTTGGGACTCTATTCGAGGGTTCCTTCTTTTTCGACCGCATGACTCGTGATCGTATCTTTCACCTCGGCGTGCTAGTCCCCCTTGCTTGTTCTCCCTCTTGACCATATCCAGGGATGCCTCGCCCTCGAAGCGTCTCTGAGGGACACAAGGCTGTCAGAAGAAGCATGAGGGGAACGGTCCCTCGTCATCAGAGTTGCGAGGCAGTTGAGTTTCTTCCTCCATCCTGTGCTGTTTTCTTCGAATCGATAAACCACTCACCTTGCTCGTCACCCGGCCACAGTGTCGCAGACGCAAATCTAAATGCAGTCGAACCATTCCTTGCGCTGGATGCCTAGAGCGAGGTCAGGAATGCGTATGGACATCAAAGCCAATGTCCGTTAGGTTCCCTCTCTTTGTGCGTCACCCTAACGGCTGACACAATCAGATCGCTCTTAGGGATGTGGTGCAAGCTCCAGTGGGCCCCGAGACTGTGATCGAGAATCGGGCCGAGATTGAACGGCTCAAAAAGGTCGTGCGTCAACTCGAGGCGATGATTGCAGAACAGGAAGCCGAACGAGCAGCCTGCCTCCCACCTACTCCACCATACGAAACGTTCCCATTGTATTTTGGTGGCAACCTGTCCCAAGCTGCGGACGATTACTTTGCTCGATTGAACGAAGGAGGAAGCTCGCATGGGTCCGACATTCCCGTCTCGCCTCGCAACACTCGCTTTCGTGATCCTTATGTCGTCCCTCAGATAGTTCCACAACTCCCGAACCCCGAAATCTCTTCACATCCTTGGTCGATGCATGCTCGCGGCTCGACCTGGCCAGAGAATGAGACTGTTCTCCCTCCTCCTCATCGCGCTCAGAACCTCGACTCGTACTTCCCCCTCCCGCTGTCGCAACCGATTCCAATCTCGACGGGACAGCAAGATCAACTCGCTCAATTCGCGCACCGGTTCGACCACCATCACCGTCAATCGACACTGCCAAACTTGTCCTCGTTCAAGGACAGAACCTCGTCTTTCAAAATTTTCGATACTCGTTCCTCGATCTATCCCTTCTCTGAACCGGATTCCGACGTACACATGGCGCAGTCCGTCCCCCAAAACGTTCCGGTAGAGAACCAGGTTCAAGCTCAAGTTTCCGAAGAGGGTTGGTTAGGAATGGGACAGCTTGATGGACCGGTTATCGTTTAGTGACGTCTTTCTTTTATCTTTGAATGTAATTCTCTCGCAGGTCGAGAGGAGAGTCTCGGATTACCCTATGTACACTTTATCTGTGCGATTTTTCTGTAACGATGATATCTGCGACTCGCGCGTCTGTACTCTTCCTCACGAAGATTGCCCATGTACCCTCTTGTCTTCCTCTTTGCGCAAGCAGAGAGCGAGTGTACTTCAAGTGAGAAGCTCATGATCAAGCACGAAATATTACAGATTCTCAGGGTTCTGCTCCATTCATACAATTTGTTCAAAGAGAAGAACTCACCCTCTCGAAAACGCACTCGGAGGTATTATCGTCGAGCGGTGGCCTAGGGAAGTCGCGCTCTTCGGCTCCACACCGCCCCCACTCGACTTCATCCGATATGGACATCGACAAGACTCGCAAAGTTCGCTGGGCTCGGAACGACGACGTCGGACACGTAGAAGATGCTCACGGACGTCCGAGTGACGAGAATGGATCGCTTGGAGAAGCGGAAGAGGCAGAGGTTGTCGAAGATGCGACCATCACGCTTGCCATCACTTCGCTTCGTGGAAGGCTAGGATGCGCTTACTACGAAGCTTCGACAAACAAGCTTCACTTTCTCCAGGATCAGCTCGATTCGAGCGAATTTGATCTTGCAAGCCTCGGTACTGACTCTTCGCTAGCTTGGTACCCGCTCGCACGCGGACAAGGCAATTCTGCTCACGATCGCTTGATCCATTCTGCTCTGCAGTGCTCGAACAGTTGCTCCCTACCAACGTCCTCTCGCCTTCGAACGCGGATGCCAATTTCTCGGCATTCCTCGAAGAAACGCTCTCTTCCCTGCCTGCTGCTCCTTCTGCTTCGTCTTCGCTGTCTGCGTCTCTCTCGGACCTTCCAACTCGACTCGAGATTCGTCCGGCTCGTGATTTTTACGCTGGACATGGGCGTCGTGCACTTTCTACGCTCAACGTTCGTGAAGGGGCTTGGTACGCTGACGCAGAAGGAGATGGACCGAGCAGCGATCATGACTCAGAGGATACTACATATGGCATTCCGAACCGAGGCGGAACCCTCGAGAATGACTCGCTCAGGAGAAACCGAGATTTGCGCTTGGAGTCTTTCATCAACGGCCCCGAAAGCAGTCCTCTGGCTGTGAGCTATTATCCTCCTGCTTCATATCAAGGCTTGTCTCTGATATATGTCTCTTCGACTGCAGCTTGGATGTGCAGGCGCGCTTGTCAGCTGGATCACCAGGACAAAAGCAGCCGAGGGAGATCTCGAAGCCGCTCAGTTTGACCTCGCTGGTCTCGAACTGATGAAGCTGTCAGTAATGCGGCAATACCTCTCTCCGTACGGCGAGACTGACACTGGAAAGGCTGGACAGTGACCGAGTGATGCTGATCAACGCCGAATCGCTCACGTTTGGATCTTCTACTGTTCAACACGGAATCTGGGTTCTCGATTGACACGGTACTTACAGCTCGCTGCAAATCTTCGAGCAAGAGGCTCATGCCTCGATGCATGCAGCGCGAGGCAGAGAAGGACTTTCCATCTTCAGTAAGTTCCGCGGGATGTGCGTCTCGCACCGGACTTGACGATGTTCTTTCCTAGACATTCTCAACCTCACGAGATCGAGCCTTGGATCATCCCTCATGCGCCAATGGCTCATTCGTCCATCTCTCGAATTGAGCGTGATTGAGCAACGACATGAAACTGTTGCCTGTCTGCTGAGACCTGAAAATGGTACGCACAGTTGCCTCATTCACATTCACGAACTCACTGTCCTGCCTGTTCCTCAGCTGCCCCCGCCGATACAATTCGTTCCCATCTCAAGTCTGTCAAAAACCCCAACAAGGCGGTTCTGACATTGTTGCATGGACGAGGCAAGCTGCGAGAATGGACCACTCTCTATCAGGTAGACTGACACCGTTGGCTTCTTATCCATTGCGATAGAGCTGCTGATGTTGAGGGCTCGCTTCTTTCTAGATGGTTTATTCGTCGATTCTGATTCGAGACGCTGCTCTCGTGCTGGTCCGTTCCAGCAGATACAACGCCATTGACAAGGCAATCTTCTTCTTTTGGAGTTTTCGTGTCGGCCGCTAGTGCTGACAGGAGATCTGGACTTAGGCGATTCACTCGATCGAAAGCGTAGCATTTCGCGAAATTGGCGAGATGATGAATCAAGTTGCAAGTCGGAATCACGCTTGGAGCACATCCTCTTGTGAGCGCGCGCTGATTTTGGTCTTGCGAAAGATCGATTGGGAGTCGAGCGCGTTGCAGAAAGGCAGAGTCTGTGTTCGGCCCGGTGTCGATTCTGAGTTGGACAAGCTACGACGTCAACTGAATGGACTCCCTACTCTGCTCGTAAGTCCAATCCAGTATCTAGATTGAGATTGATTGTAACTGATCCTACCGCCGGGTGAGTCGCGTTAGTCAAATATTGCGAAGGATTTGTCGATGCGAGTTCCGGAAGAGATCGTCTCGGACCTCTCTTTTGTCTACTTTCCTCAGCTTGGGTACTTGATCCGTACTCCGCCCACAACGACCGCTCAACAACTCGAGGGGGCTCTCTCATCTTCCTTCGAGTTCCAGGCGAGTCTCAACCTGCCGTTCGATTCTGCTCGATGATCACTGATACCTTGACTTGTGGACTCCAGTTTGAAGGAGACAATTCTGCGTACTTCAAGAACGATCGATGTCGCGACTTGGACCTCCATGTCGGAGATCTACAGAGCCTGGTAGTCGGTAAGCCTGGCAATTGCTGAATCTTCGTGACCCAAGCTGGATCCGAGCGTCGCTTCGCCTTGTTGCAGACAAGGAAATCGAGATTGGTAGGCAACAACTCTTTCTCGTGAGGGCCGTATACAGCTTCCTGGACTGTGCTCTCGACTTCAGTGCAAGCTCTTGTCGAACGAGTCGAGGTGATTGAAGGAGCGATCCAGGCGACGAGTCGGGTACTCGCTGAACTCGATTGGTATGCCCACGACTCGCGATCAAGGTTACTTCTGGTATTGATGTCTGGATTGACACAGTCTCCTCGCGTTTGCTGAAGCCGCACGGGACAATCACTGGAGTTGCCCGATCATGACTGAAGAACCAGTGTGCAGGATCTCCGGGTCCGTCCAATCTGCCTGTCCCTTCATGGCGCTGCATCACCCTAATAAGTCCTTCGTCCAGAGGAAGGCATCCGCTTGCAGAGCTTTGCAGTCCGACAGGCTTCATCAAGAACGATGTCGATCTGGTCTGCTGACTCGTTCACTTGTCAAGCGCGTCTCGATCCGCCTTGAACATTGACACAGAAAAGAGTTCTATATCATAGATTGGCGGGAGAGGAGACGGATGGAGTACTGTCCATCAGGACGAGTCCACAGGAAACATCGAGCACGGCTCCGACTCGGGCAAAAGCATGATCATCATTGCGGTCATTTCCATCTCTCGAATCGCATGTCCCGTTCTGCCGCTAATCCCTCTTACTGACTCAGGGTGCCAACTTCAGTGGAAAGAGCGTCTACCTGAAACAGATCGCCCTCATCACCTATCTGGCCCACATCGGTTGGTGGAACTATCTCGTTCTTTGCGTTGCTGACCATGAGCCGACTCTTTTCTTTGCAGGCTCATTCGTTCCTGCCGACAAGGCGTTGATCGGACTGACGGATCGGATCATGACTCGAGTCACTACGCGAGAATCAATCACTCGAGTACAAAGGTATTGAGTTTCTCGCGAGAGCTTCACTGAGCCGACGAAATCCTCCTTTGCAGGGAGCTTCCGCCTTCATGATCGATCTGCAACAAATGTCGTGAGGGAGTACAAATCGCTCAATTGCACATTCCCCTCCATCCCGAACTCGCTGATCAAATGTCTGCAGGTACATGCTTCGCAACATGACGCCACGCTCACTCCTCGTCATCGACGAGTTTGGCAAAGGCACAGATTCAAGTGACGGCGCTGGCCTGTTCTGTGGGGTCATCGAAATGCTTCTCAACCTTGGTCGCAACACCGTGCGCCGTTCATTAGGGGCCCAGCGTATTCGTCATTCCCGCGAGCTAAGACTATACCTACTGAGCATCTCTACAGCCTCGAACTGCGGTGGCAACGCATTTTCAATGTGAGTTCCCTGTCCCAGAACAGAGCGCACTCGAAGCGCTGAACTTCTCTCTCTTTGCTGTAGCGGTGTTTGCGAACGGGCTCCTCTCGCGAACTCTACCTGCCCATCTCGCCCACATGCAGGTCATGATCGATCCTGATGCTTCTCTCGGATCGAGCTCGATGCGACGATCGAACTCAAGTTCATCCTCGAGCTCGAACCGAACGTATGGGGTCGAGAGTCTCACCTACTTGTACCGGTACGCACCTATGCCTGTACTTTCAGAGAGAGAGTTGAAAGGCACACGCTGAGCATCCACATAAACCCCCAGTCTCGCTCCAGGGTTGATGACCCGTTCTCATGCGGCTGCATGCGCCCAAGCGTTCGACATTCCAATCCGAATCGTCACACGTGCCGAAATCGTTACACAGGCTCTCATCAATTTTGACCTCGATACGGTCTTGCGGGGAGATTCAGCAGAGGATAATGACTCGACTGTTTGTCAATTGGAAGAGAAAGAGATTCGAGAGGGTGAAATGTTGGCGAACACGTTTGTCGAGTGGGATTTGGACGAGTTGGAGGGAGCAAAGGGTGAATGCGATTTGGGAGAGATCAAGCAAACTTTGCTCGACATGCTTGCTTGATGGATCGGAACACGCGTGCTGGGTGGGAAGAAGAGATGGGAGGCAAAGCTTGCTCAAGATTCTGTTGCGAGTTTACGCTACACTAGTATCCTAGCTGGAATTTACTTTCGTAAACGACGAGCCGACTGTAGTTTGCACGCCATCATGAGAGAGGAGGAGAGCCAGAGAACTAGAAAGGGATGATTTTTTGTTCTCTCTGATCAGCCTCTCGTTCATGCAAGATGGGATTCTTACACTAGGGCATGCTCTATGGTAATACATAAACGAGGGGGGGAGAGAGTAATTGTGTGAGGTGTTTCAGAGTTTCTGCGAGGCGTGAGAACCCAAGTCGCCAGCGAGGCACGTCGGGATTTGCCCTCCGTCTCGCCTGCCGACCTAGTACCCCAGCCATGTCGACCGGAAAAGGTACACCACCCCCGTTATGCTCCGCCTAGCAGTGCTCCTTCATGCCGCGCGTCCAGTGCTGACCCCCGCTCGTCCTTGAAACCCTGAAACTTTTTCGTTCGTCGTGCAAAAACTCGATCTCGCTTCGTTCGCCCCCTCGACCTCCGACTCGCGCCTTTCCGCCGTACTCTGTACTCGTTGTACTTCGATGTCGTCGTCACTTTCAGCCGCAGCGAAGCCGCAGGATGTCAAGGCCAAGGTCAGCTTTCCGACCTCGAAGGGGTTCCTCGACCCACAGCCCTCCTCTCCGTCTCTCGCGGGTCACCTAGGGCACTGCACAGAGGAGAGACGGGAGATGGAGAGGGAACGGTGGTCGAGAAACCCCTCCTCCGGAAGGAGAGGATGTGTGATTTCGGATGTTGACTATGAGGCGATTGCGTTTCCTTTAACAGGCGGCCAAGAAGGCTGCTCTCAAGGGCACCTCCTCGACCAAGTTGTCCAAGGTTCGCACCTCGGTCACCTTCCACCGGTGAGCTAGACGATCCTTTACAACCGAAAAGTTGCTGCGGGGGCGATGTCGAATGGGAATGGGAACGGCAAGCGGACGCACCGAGGTGGAGACGTAGCGACCTGAGGGGGGAATTGGCACGAATCGCTGCAGCGTTACTGACTCACAACTGCGTACGACCATGCTATCCCAACTTCGCCCCTCTCTCGACCTTTGTACTCCGCCTACGAATCGACTTTCATGAACTTCTCTCAATCTCGGCTCTCGACTCACTCGACTCCCGACGACCATGACGGTGTACAATCATCATTGGATTTCGATGAATGTGCAACAACGACAGCCCCAAGACCCTTGCTCTCGCCCGCAAGCCCCAGTACCAACGCAAGGCGGTCTTCTCCCTCCCCCGCATGGATGCTTACCGCACCATCGTTCACCCTTTGAACACCGAGTCGGCCATGAAGAAGATTGAGGAGAACAACACCCTCGTCTTCATTGTCGACATCAAGTCGAACAAGCGTCAGATCAAGGACGCCGTCAAGAAGCTTTACGATGTCAAGGCTGTCAAGATTAACACCTTGATCCGGTACGAAAATTCCCTTTATTCAATGAGCTCGTGGAGGAAATCTGACGTGGTAAATCGATCTTGTTGAAACAGACCCGACGGAAGGAAGAAGGCGTTCGTTCGCTTGGAGGCTGATGTCGATGC
This sequence comes from Sporobolomyces koalae, assembly GCF_050403365.1. NCBI lineage: Eukaryota > Fungi > Basidiomycota > Microbotryomycetes > Sporidiobolales > Sporidiobolaceae > Sporobolomyces > Sporobolomyces koalae. Next base: position 168,353 of record NW_027481748.1, read on the forward strand.
TTTGGACGTTGCCAACAAGGTCAGTGTTCCCAAAATCATTCCCCACCCTAAACCTCGTCTACTTCCAAGCAAAGAGGGACTGACGGGATACACTCTTCTTTCAAAATAAACAGATCGGCTTCATCTAAACCATTCATACTTTTGCTTTCTTTGTTGAAAAGTAGTGTGTGCAAGGGTTGTGGGGAAGAAATCGAAACCCATGGGATGGAATACCACGTCGTGACCATCTTGAGAAAAGAACGCAGCTCTCTCTCTCTCCTTTTCTGCGGCTGTCGACAACTCTCCCTTCCCTCGAGAAAAAGTTATTAGAACAAACAGGAAGCGCGTTAGCAAAAGTGTGCCCTCTTTGAACACGAGCACAACGTACTACTTCCTGCTTTCATCCTTTTGATTGGCCTCGCTTCTCTGGCTGCGCTAGAGTTACCTCGCTCGTCCCATGCCTATCACTCAGGTATTCCGAATCAACAAACTCCGGGGGATAGGAGCAGAGCAGAGAGATACCTTCTCCCCCGCTCGATACAAATCACACACTCTCTCTCACTTCCCTTTTAAAATGTATGTCTGTCACGTGGGTCAAGCGAGAGGCCCAAAGAATCCACCTACTGGAGGTGAGGGTCGCAGCCAAAAAAGACAGAAAAAAGAAGAATGACCCAAAACTCTCAAGTTGTCCACGTCCTAGCTCACCCCGGTCCCTTTTCTCTTTTTCAGCACTCCAATCCGGCGTTTTCCCTCTCTTTCGTCAGTGTCCCAAGATCTTATAGCTTGTCCTTAAGAGAGAAGCGAGCTCTGCTTGGTCTGCTGAGATGCCGGTCCAGTAGGTCTTGCGAAAGGGTTTGAAAAAAGGGGATGGTCGCGCCCCAGTGAGCAGTTCTCTCGAAACTCCTTTCTTCAACGTCGTACAGATCATTTGACTCTTCTCTCGACTATCTGCTTTTTCCCCAGTCCTCGAACACTAGACATTGGGAAGTATCGTGTTGGTCTCTACATGGAAGAAAGAGAGCTGTTTTGATTGCTTTGCACGAAAAAGGTCTAAACTGCGAATGTTGACAAAACACTGGGAGAATCTTTCCCCCTCTTGAATGTGGCTTTTTTCTTAGGAGGGAAAAATTCTTTTATTGAGGTCCTTGATCGTTCTTGAGACTCGATCTACCTGCTCTCATCATTTCGTCCGTGATCAACAAGTTTGAAGCGATAACCGCCCTGTTTGATTTTTCCCCCTCATCGTCAATCAGTCTTCTTCGATTTCGGTTTACGACAGGGAAACGAGGGTAAACTGACGAAGAGTGAATCATGTGTCGTTTGACTCGGTAGTTGTCCCAAATTCCTTCCCTGCAATGTCAAGGAACATGAGTAATTGGATCTACGGATCAGAGGGAATTCGTCACAGAAACTTACGTTACTGGATCGAGAGGTTCACCCGTTGCGAGATCCAATCCGACCACATGTCCATCCGCTGCCTCGTCCTGCCAAACAACATTTCCACGGATCAATCTTTTGACTGGAAGAGTTACCGACTTTTTGAGTTTGGTCATTCTTACCTGAAGTGCAACGATCGAATCCTGTACGTCCAAACCAGCATTGACTGCCAAAGTTTTCGGCACGACCAACAAACTGTCGGCAAACGCTTGAACTCCCAATTTCGTCCTTCCCTTCGCAGAACGTTTCGTTTCTTCAATCAAGAACTTGTGGGCCGAAATTTCAAACGCTCCTGCACCGGGCACGAGAGATCCATCTTCGAGTGCGTTCTTGACCGATCTCAATCCATCTCGAACGGCATCGGAAATTTGAGAAATCGTGTGTGCGTTCGGTCCTGCAAAAGCGGGTCACGAACGGAATTTTTTTGAATGTTAGGGATCGAGTACGATTCTTTGTTGTTGCGCACAAAAAAAGGGCAAAAATTCATACCTTTGATCAAGAGTGTGACGGATTTCGGTTGTTTGACCTCTTCGACAAACGTGAATTTCTCCTCGCCCAGAGTGTGTTCGTACACGAGTCCAGCGTACCCGAGTACTGAAGGGTCGAGATCGTCAACCGAGTTTTGTGCCGTTCCTCCACACACCAATTGAAGCCTTTCCATGTTTCGTCGTTTCGCACGCCTCAACGCCATGATGCCTTGTTTCGCCAACATGTCGAGACTGAGGGGATCAATTCCTTTCTGATTGATCACGACAAAGTTCATCTTGTCTCCGATTTCGTTGCCGTCTTTGTCGAGTTGTTGATCGCACACTCGTTGTTTCAGCTCAATGATCTTGCGAACTTTGGCATCCGTGAACTTGCGTTCCGATTCGACCAATTTTTCCCGTTGTTCCGCCGAAGAGTAAAAGAACCCAGAGTTGACCTCGCTGCAAAATACAGTGGTCGACATCCAGTTTGTAGAGCGTGGAAAGAGAGAAAGAGAGAAAGAGAGAGAGCTCACGTCTTTTCGTATTCGAGCGAGACGTTGAGAGTCAAGATGAAACAGTTTTCGAGTCGTTTCGGCATATCGGGATGACGAGGTCCATGATCGAGTACGAGACCTTTGACCAACCTCGTGTCCGTGTCGGTCAAATGTTGCATCTTCATGAGTTCGACCATGTGTAAATCGATCGGTTCAAACTCTGGCTTGTCGTCGATTTGCATCTTTTCTTCATCTGCATCGTTCGAAGAAGAGGTTGAAGGGGTACGAGGTTGTCGAATTGCGAGTACGGCATCGACGATCGATTGACTGAGAGATTTCGCCAACGTCTTGTGAACTTTGGTAGCCAAACTCGTGTACGCGACATTGACAAGAGTTTCATGGTTCGGGTTCAAACCATGTTCGAACGGGACTTTGTAACCGTCGAGGAACGTCGTGAGTGCGTTCTTGGCGACTTCGAGTCCGTCGGCCAAGACTCGGGGGTGGACTCCTTCCGAAGTGTATCGCAATGATTGAGACAAGAGTTCACCTATTATGCCGAGGGGGTGAGCTGTTTGATTCTCTGTGCGCGGTAGGCAAAGAGAGAGAGAGAGAGTTTACCGACGAGGAGCACGACCGAAGTAGTACCATCTCCCGTCATCTCGTCCTGAGCAACGGCGGTTCTTGCGATTAGGGCAGCAGTCGGGTTCTAAAAAAACGCAACAACATTCCGAAAATCGATCAGGAACCGAGAAGGAGAGAGAGAGAGGGTAAAGTTACTTGGATCTGCATCTCGGACAAGAGGACTTTGCCATCTTTCGTCATTTTGAGTTGTCCTGCTCCATCGACGAGCATCTTGAGCGTACCCCTCGGACCTAGGTGTGCAGCAGAGAGTGGAAACGCGGGTCAACAATCGGGTTCCCTCGAACCACACCATTGGCGACTGAGCTGGGAATGGGTGGGCGTACCGAGGTTGGACTTGACGACTTGAGCGAGTCCGGTTGCTCCCGTGACGTTCAGGGAGAAGGCCTGTTGCCTCCTGACTTGTTCCGCACGCGGGTTGAGCAACTCGATCGCAGACCTACGACGCGCAATCCGCTCGTCAGCTTCGGAGGAAGGCACTCTAACACGACTGTCCTCACATGATTGGAGCGAGGCGGTGCGCGAGGGCGTGAAAGAGGCGAGGCGAGCGCGAGGACGATATAGACGTTACAATTCGGATTACAAAACGCGGGAATACAAGGAATAGACTAACTGTTACGGAATTCTGCCCAATCGTCCCTCCAACTGCTCCGACAACACCCCCTACACGCGTGGCGTTTCCCCCGAGGAGGATGGCGTCTACCCTGTCCCGTCGACGTGGTGGAGGAACTGGAGCGACGAGTACCGGTACGTTCGGGGGTGGTGAAGCGTCGTCGTCGTCGAGCACCGCACCCGCGTCGGCATCATCCGACTCTCGTCCCCATACCCCGAACGAACGTATCCAAGGTTCATCCCACCACAAGGTCGCGTACGACGAACGCGACATGAAAGACGAGACGGAGGAACGCTTGCACCCGCAGTTGACCTTGATGGAGGAAGTGCTCCTCCTCGGGCTCAAGGACAAACAAGGGTACCTCTCTTTCTGGAACGACAACATCTCGTACACCCTCCGAGGATGCATCGTCCTCGAACTCGCACTCCGACACCGCATCGCCATGGTTCGTGATCCGAACCGACGAAGGTTCCCCCTCGCAGACCGCTACATCGAGGTCGTAGACGACAAACTCACCGGCGAAGTCCTCCTCGATGAAGCCCTCAAGATGATGAAGCACAGCGAACGCATGTCGGTCGGGACTTGGATCGACCTCATGAGCGGCGAGACTTGGAACGTGATGAAGATTGGGTACCAACTGAAACAAGTTCGAGAACGGTTGGCAAAAGGACTCGTCGACAAAGGAGTCCTCCGTACCGAGAAACGCAACTTCCTCTTGTTCGACATGGCGACTCACCCCGTATCCGACCCGACGTTCAAAGATCAAGTCTTGAGACGTACCTTGTCCCTGTTGACGACTCGTTCGACGGCGGTTCCGACTCAACATTTGTACGGCGACGAAGTACGGTACCGTACGATTCGAAGTGTCGCCATGGTGTGTGCCGCGTTTGCAGCAAACGTACTCGAGAACGCCCTCGTCCACCTCAATTACGATCAGAGGGAAACCGCGTTTTCGAAATGTGATGAACTGTTGGCAGAATTCTCTCAATGGCCGTTCGGAGGAGGTCCTCCACCTTCGACATTACCGAATTCTTCTTCCTCTTCTTCGGCGGCAGGGGCACGAGGGAGTGGGATTGGTACAGGAGGGAATGTCGAGAGGATGGAGAGTGCCAATATGGCCGAAATCCAAAGGTTGGCCAAAATGGAACTCCTAGGTCAAACCCCGAATGGTTCGAGATCTCGAACTGGGACATCCTCGAACGCCGAAGCACAGACTATGCGAGAGTTGCATCTCGAAGTCGTGGCAGCCGTACTTGAAGTCTATCGGAGGATGGACAGTTTGCTTTGAGTCTAATTGTGCAAGTGGGAAAAGGACCGAGGTGTTTTCTTTGTTTTCTCTCTCTCTCTTTTCTTCTTTTTGGTTTTGTGTTTTTCTCTTCTTTCCTTCTTTTTCTTCTTCTTCTTCTTCTCTTCTTTCTGTACCATTTCGTTCTGTCATTATTCTTTTTTTTTGGCAAAGGAGAAATACTACTATCCTACATGCTTTAGAGAGAGATAGAGGTTCTCTGTCTTAAGATCGAGTCCTGTCCAAAATGGTCTGAATTCGATCCAACCACACCTGTTCTTCCCCTCCCAATTGTCCATCATCCCCTCCCTCGATTGATTCTCCCTTCTTGTGTTGTTGTTGTTGTTGCCAATCTTTTGAAACTTGTTCAATCATCCCGACTCGATCCGATTCTCCATGTTCGTTCAACCATCGAACGTATTCAGCTCGAGTCCACCCATGATGTTGATGAGGTAGTGGGACTGGTGACCTCGAGATCAAGTGATGTAGGAGGATCAAAGTGGGGACCGAGGTCGTCAGAGTGGGGTTCAACAATGATTCCGTATCGAGGAACAACAAGGGTCGGAAAGCTAAATATCATACGATTACCCGAAAAACGAAAAAAAAAAAAAAGTCAGTTTTTCAAGAAGAAAGAAAGAAAAGGGGATATTGGAGAAAAACTTGCCTCGAAGTGCTTTGAATTGATCTCCTAGGTCTTGCAAACTAATGTCGTAACCCGACAAGTATTGGTTGATCGAGAATTCCAGAGCGGTCGTGTCTTGAGTCAGTTTGAGTTTGCCACTTTCTCCCAAAGGTTGGACGATCGATGCGTGCAACAAGAACGTTTGTACTGTAAACCTTGCGAGATCGAGTGCCCTGTCATCCACATGTAAATTCAGAACATGTTTTCCCCCAAAACGAAAAAGGCCACAGCAGAGAGAGAGAGAGAGGAAGAGAAAAATCACCAGTCTTTGCCTAGTTGTCCTACTCGATAATTCGCCAGGATTTCTTCCTTGACGAATGAAAGTTTGTCGTTCAAATCGTGCATGTATCCACTCGCACCACCACCACCACCACCACCACCACCACCTCCCGCCGCCATAGTTCCAGGGTTGGTCATAGGACCGTTGACAGAATTTGGTTCGGGGGTTTCTTTCGAGTAATCGACTCGATGCATTCGAGCGAGGAGGGTTGAGAATTCTCTTCGAATCGACATGATGAGAGGGTTGACGATCGCCAAATACGCTCCTCGAACTCTCTACACACCCATTACATCGATGACGATTGAGCTTCGCAGAGGGTAAGGAACGAATATATGGGTAGTACGTACATCGATCGAAGGTTTGAGAATCTCTTGTACACTGTCGGTATGGTCTTGCAAGACCCGTTCGAGGGGATGCCACAAGTGATACAGAGAACTGGTCAAGTCGGCATTGTTGTGTTGAGAAGGAGTTGCGAGCGGACCCAGCAACGAAGTTGCCGAATGATCGTGTGCAACCTGAATGCGTTTTTGAGCATGAGAGATCATCTTTTGTGAGAAAGTCGTTGGAAAAAAAACGGCGATTTAAGGAAACGCAGTTCAAACTCACGAGGCTTTCAGCACGTTGCATGAAGCTTTCGATAGCCCGACTAGCACCTTTCGCGACCGCTTTGACCAAGATTGGATCGAACCTTGCCGCATCAAGTTCATTGACGATCGCTCTCGCCGTTGCAAGACCTTCGTTCGCGGTGGGCGCTGTAGGAGGTCTCGAAGTGAACGAAGCGGCGAGAGAAGAAGAGATCGAGAATGCCGAAGAAACTGATTCGGTGAGTCGATTCGTTGATCGTGTGAGGTACAACGTTTCGAAGGGTTGAATCGAGCGTAGGACGAGTACAGTTTCGGGTCTGCAGCCAGGTTTCTTCAGATAATGATTCTGGAATCGTTAATGTGGAAGAAAGGAGCACGTACGATTGATGGGCGAGGGTGTACACGGTATCGGTGTGAACGGCGATTTTCGAAAAGAATTCTTGGAACAATCGCAGCAATCTTGGGTATCCGGTACTCAGGAGAGTCTGTACAAAGGTCGAGGCTGTCGATCATGTACTCCATTGGTCAGTGCTTGAAGCTTCCGAGATTCGAAAAAGGAGACCGATCAATGACGAACATCGCACTGCCTCTTTCGCTTGCGTCTCGAATGCCTGGGCGAGACTCGTCCAAAACAACACGCTCGGCTTGTTCTCGAGCACCTGTCACCCAAAAAAAATGGGAACGGATCAGCTTTAATCTCCCTGACGCCTGGCAAAAGTAACTCGCCGTCATGGCTTCATCAAGGAAGCTAGTCTGGGTCATTTGATCTTTTTTAAGTGTGAGAACCTTTTCGAGAGTGTACACCTGCATTGACAGGAAAAATTGTAGGTAGGTGAGCTGACAGCGAGAGCCTAAAATATGGTAAATCCCGACCTTGATGCAGATATTGCCCATATCATTGACGAGGTGTTCGAGTCGGTTCCACATGGTCGAAGTCCACTGGTGCAAGTTTGCCTGAGTCGGTTCATTCCTCGTTCTTGATTTGTACACGAACGCCGATGCGGCACTCGCAGGTGTTTCTGTTTTTTTTTTCCCAAATTCGTGAATTACGGTTATTTACCTTTGAATGAACGAGAAAGAAGGCTGACCTTTGGTTCCAATTTCGCGAGCGAGTGCAGCCATGTCGAAACAAGACTTGACTTTGCGATACACGAGTTCGTTGAGGTCTGCAACGAGGGAATCGACCAAGGAAGGCAGGACGGAAAGGTTGTAACTCGTTTGGAGGGACGAGGCCAGGAGCGGTTGATCCTGAAGAGAAACATGGAGGATCAATCACTGAGTCGCACGCGAAGAGTGGAGCGCATAGGCAGGGGGCACAGACTGACCAAGTCTGTGAGCCCTTTCTGAACCGAAGTTTGCATCTCTTCAACCACTCGTTCCCGGGACATCTCGACTGCCGACAAGTTGCTCTCGACGACGTCGAGAGTTCGGATCGGAAGTACAGCTTCTGGATCATCGTCGGCGTGCTCGATTCCTTCTCCGGCGTGCTCGATTCCTTCTCCGGCGTTCAGCAGCGTTTCTTAGAAAACCCTTGCGAGCAGTTAGAGATCGTCCTGGTGCAAAGGAGGAAGATTGAAAAACACTAGCTCACCAATGTCAGCAAGAGTGAGGGCAGCTTCAGCCATCGCTCGCTCCCTTCTCTCGGTGCCACGCTCTTCTGTCGAACCCACCGAACGGTGCAGGGTTGCGGGCGCGGGAGTGCGATCGATCTCTGCCATCTGGCCTTCAAGCCTGCGAGCGAGGACGACAAACCGTTGGGCCCGGCGTGCGAGAGACGCGGCGCGTCTGACCCGGGTGAGCATCAAGAGTGACGATGCAAGTGATTCATACGGGAGCGCGATTTTGCGGTGTAATCTGTCCCAAGGATGCGAGATATCAGGCCATTGAATCCGAACAGTAAATAAGATAGAGGGAGTTTTTACCGAGAGACGCCCGCTTCGACCTCTGAGAGTCCACGCTTGACTTCTGCGAGGTCACCATCCATACCTCCCAAACTCGCAGCTTGCAACAACAAACTCGAGTGATGTTTCGTAATCTGTCATGGCAGCGTCGATCAGAGAATTGCGACTCGAGAGGGCAGGGGGGGAACTGGGATTTACTTCAGATTTGAGTTGTCGGTTGAGGTCTTCGACTCCAAAGTTGAGTCGCGCGAGAGCCGCCGAGACATCCCCAGTCCCATTCTCTCCCGTGAGACCTTTCATGAACCCAGGACCGAGTTCGGTAGTTGAGGACGTTGAGGATTCCTCGCGAGGCGGATACTCGTCGCCCTTGAGGACGGCATGTGCGAATGCATCGGCTTCGAACGTCGGGTGGAGGAATGTCGAGTACTCTGCACTCGAAAGGTCAGTGAGCGGGGATGCACGGGTGGATCGAAGGAGGGACGGCAAACTGACGAGCAAACGAAGGTTCCGAGGTGGTGCCAGTCGCGGCCGGCATCGCTACCCTGAGTAAGGAATCGCGAGAACGCCTAGCGAGTGCTACCTGCGGCTATCCGAGCCGGGCTTCGAGTGTATACGTCGAGGCGAGAGGCGGTGCAACGAGATAAAACGCGCGCGCGACCGGGTACGTACGGTATAGCACTCTCTCATTCAGCTCTCACAGGGGTGTCCCCATGTCATATAGAACAATCCACGAGTCACAAAGAGAAACACAAAGCTCCCAGCGATAGGAGGGTCGGATCCGACTAAGTTCGGGACGGGTATCGCGTAACTCGCTCTTGCTTTGCGATTAGCATACGATTCAGTGAGAGAACGAGAGAAGAGAACAGCGATGGGTGTTGCGTACGCACGCGGCACCGGCGTACCCCATCGGCATTCGAAAGATTTGCTGAGGTCATCGATCAACTCTCGTGTTGCCCTCACTCACGATCTCGCTGGGTAGAACAGATGGGACGGGTTCTACTTGCAAGTATTGCCTCGCTGCTCACTTACGAGTGTTGTTGCGCTGACAGTTCTCGCAAGTTACAGGATCTCGCACCGCCGAAACTGCTCGCAGTCACCGCAATCGTCTCCTTGGCGATCCTCGTGACTGTGTACATCCTACCACGGCTTGCGAAGCTCATCTTGCCTCGGCGATGGATCCGCGCCGTTTCCGATGTCGCGAGCTCGCCTGCGTCGTTCGCCTCTCACGCGACTTCAGCTCCCACTTCCAACCCACCCTCAACGGTCGATCGCAAATTGTTCACTTTGATCACCTTAGGAGCGCTTGAAGGAACTGCATGGCTCGTCGGAGCGATTTATACGGCCGTTCGAGCCGCAAAAGCCCACGATCGAACCCAACTCGGCTCACTCGCGGTCGTAGGACTCGCTGGAATTTCCCTCGGATGGGTACGTGCTCGTATCAGACGGATCAGCGTCCATTCCTGAAATTGACCAGGAAAAAAGTTGAACGTTTCCAGTATCTCTCGTCGCTCCTACTGCTCGAGAAGCGGAAACACGCTCGACCCTCGGCTCCTCTCCTAAATTTCAACTTCTACTGCCTACACGTTGTCTTCCTCTCGTTCCACGTCATCTCGCTCGCAATCCACCATACAAACCAGGTCGACCTCGAGCTCGCCCTGACGATTCTGCACGCGCTCGCCGTCTTGTCGGTCCTCGTCGTCACTCTCCGCATGCCGCTCTCGTCCCATTCCATTCGCGAATCGTACACTCCCGTATCCAACGAAGATCTCGCCTCGACAAATACCGAAGGCGACTCGGTCGAGGTGATCGATTCGAAAGACAAAGTACACCTGCCGTCGCCCGAACCTCACGTGACCTTGTTCGAATGGGTCGTGTTCAGTTGGATCGGTCCTTTGATCGCGAAAGGGAAATCAAAGAAACTCGGGTACTCGGACGTGTGGCAGTTGCCGTTCGAGATGAGCAGTGTCGGAATTCGAGCGACCAGTCCTGGCAAAAGGTAACTAAACAGCAAAACATCCATGATTTTCTTCGGAAAGGGGGGTTCAAAAGCTGAACCTGGTTGACGATGTATAGGTTCAAACGATTGATCCCACAAATATTTTTCAACAATTCTCAAGATTTGATCTTGTCTCTCACACTCGGCCTCGTCTCTTCATTCCTCTGTACGCACTCTTAAGATAACTCCACTCCCTTCACTTCCGATCAAGTCGTGCCCGCTGATCCCAAAGACTTTCGTTTGTTTCCAGCTTATTGCTCGCCCTACTTTCTCAAACAAATCCTCCAATCCTTGTCGCCTCCGACTCCAGGAGAACCTTTCGATCCAAACTTGCGCAAGAGTGCCTACATCTATGGACTCTTGGCATTTGTCGCTCAAATCGCTCGAGCCGAAGTTGGTCAGTCCCACCCTGAGATTCTCTTTCGTGGTCATCTCGCAAGGAACGCTCGAGCTAACGCGCTTTCGGTCCACAAGATTTACAACAACTGTGGCACGAGAGAAGGGCGATCATTAGGACTCGTAGTCAGTTGATGGCGGACGTGTACGAGAAGGCGCTCAAACGAAGAGATCCCAGTGGTGCGACTGGCGAAGATGCTGACAAACTCGACAAGAGTCAAGACAAGAAGAAACAACCACAACAGGAGGAGGGCAAGAAGGAGGGCAACAAGAAGAAGCCCCAGGAAGGAAGAGGTTCAAGCAGTACTGGCAAGATTGTCAGTCTCATGTCGGGCGATGCCAACAAGTCGAGTCTACCTGTTTCTCTTTTTTCTCTCTCGGAACAAAGCTGATACATGGATTTTGTATGCTTTTATCAGGGTTGCGATGCAGCTGATGAGCTTGTCCTCGATCGTCGCCGCACCGTTCGAACTCGCAATCGCGATCGCGTTCCTCTATCAGTACGATTCTGATTCCAATCTTGTCAACCCAGACACGAGAGACTGAAGCGAGATGCTGTTTGCTGTCAGACTTCTCGGTTGGACCTGTCTGGCTGGTCTATCGGTTCTTGCTATTTCGCTCCCGGTCAACAATCTACTCGTCACTCGACGAATCAAGGTGAGAGGCTTTGCCCGCAAATGCTTCGAGCTAAGTTGTAGAAACCGCGCTGACCAAAGAGTACAGATTCATCGCTCCATGCTCTCGGCTCGCGATTCTCGGATGGAGGTCATCAACGAACTGTTCAATGGCATGTCGCGCCCTTTGAGAGACTCATTTGTCGGACAAGTCATCTGACCTATGTTTCTCTCTTGACCAACCGACAGCGATTCGGTTCGTCAAGTACAGTGCCGATGAACGCAACTGGTTACGTCGAGTGGGCGACAAACGAGAAACCGAACTCAAATGGTTGCTCCGCACGAGGCTCAACTCGATGTTCTTGAACGTCGTGTGGAACTTTACTCCAGATCTCGTCATGCTCATCTCGTTCGCATGTTTCACCCTCATCCTCGGGAAACCTTTGACGGTCCCGATCGCGTTCACTTCTCTCGCCCTGTTCGCTCTCGTGAGAGGCCCCATGTCGGTCTTGCCCATGTCCATCACTCAACTGTTACAAAGTGTGTATATTTGCGTCCCTGAGGCTTTTCAAAAGGTCCCTTTTTTTCTTCGTCCCTTTCCCTGAGCTTACCCTTAGTCTTTTCAACTTGTTTTCCAGCTTACGTCTCGATTCAACGTCTCGAACAATTCTTCGATGAACCCGAAGTCGACCCGTGGGTTTCGGCATTACGCGAAGAAGATGCAACTTCGACCCGGTCGGAAGGATTCTCCGACATTGGGATCGTCAACGGCACTTTCAAATACAGTGAAGAAACCACCACGAAACTCGTATCCAAGGACCGCTCGTCCAAGAATCAGCAGGTCGAATCGGAAACAGAACCTCAAGTCGCAGTTGATGAACCTGAACCTGAACCCGAGTTCGAGTTGAAAGAGATCAACGTCTCGTTTCCTTCGAAAGCTTTGTCCCTCGTTGCAGGTCCGACAGGATCTGGCAAATCTTCCCTCTTTCTCGCTTTGCTAGGAGGTACGGAACCCTAAAAATTTTCTCTTGCGCCGCCCGAGGAGGTCTTCTGGTTCCTGACTTTTTCTTGGATCTCAAAAAAAAAACAGAAATGACTCGAGTTTCGGGCGAAATTCACCTTCGGAAAGGAACTCCTGGACAAAATCTCGATTCTGAGACTGGATTGTACGAAGGAGTTGCGTATGCCGCACAACTGCCTTGGTTACAACATGCATCGATCCGTAACGCAAGTCGTCTTCTCTTTTGTGTTCCATTGGCTCTTCGAAAAACGGGAACGAGGGTTGTGCTGACACCATCTATTTTCCTGGTTCTTTAGAATATCCTCTTTGGATCGGCTTACGAGAAGGAGAGGTACGATGCGACGATTGATGCTTGCGCCTTGAGACCCGATCTCGACATGTTTGATGCGGGAGACGAAACAGGTCAGTCTCACTCTACGTCTTTTTTTCTTCGTCAAGAAACCTGGGGACTGATCCGGCGCGACAACGTCACTTTTCATTGCGCAGAGATTGGAGAAAGGGGTATCTCGTAAGAATTCCAGTTCACCTGCTTCTGCATTCGGGGACTTCAGCTGATACGCTCTCTCTAGTCTTTCTGGAGGACAAAAAGGTATGTCAGGCTTGCCCCTCGATTCTGTGATCTACTTGACTGAGCGCTGTTCGCTGTACAGCTCGAGTCGCTCTCGCTCGTGCTGTGTATTCAAGAGCCAAGGTTAGTATTTCCAAGAGCAATGCCTACGAAATCTTATGCTGACCTGTTGAACCACAGACTGTCTTCCTCGATGATCCACTATCTGCTGTCGATTCTCACACGGCGCGACATCTGTATCGCAAATGCCTCAAAGGACCTCTCCTCGAGAACCGCACGGTCGTAAGCTACCAGTTCTCTTAAAGTATCCGGAAAGATTACAGCAATAAATCGTAGTTGTGGTTGACCAGGTACTCGTCACTCACCACATTTCACTCTGTCTCCCTGGAGCCGAGTATTTCGTATCCCTCTCGGAAGGTCGTATCGAGAAACAAGGCCGAGTGGCCGACATGGATCAGTCGGAACTTCAAGTCGAACTCACCGAGGAGGATGAGGTGGCAGAGAAGGTCGAGGAAGCGATCAAGCTCGACATCAAGGACAGGATCGATCCCGCAGACCCGAAGGGAGCCGAACACGCTGCAGCACAAGTCATTGCCGGATCGGACGATGAGCCTCCTCGACCGTCGGCGGCAGCGGCGAAAAAGACATCCGAAGCGAAAGGGAAGCTCGTCGAGGAAGAAGCGAGACAAACTGGACGAGTCAAGTTTGCCGTCTACTCGCTGTACCTTCGCTCGGCCGGATACACGACCTGGGCTCTGATCTTCCTCTTGATCCTCGCGGGTCGAGTGTTCCGGGTTGCCGATCGATGGTGGTTCCGGGTTTGGGGCGAATCGTATCACCTCTCCGATTCGTTCTTCTTCCGCCTCTTCCTACCGCAAAATTCCCAACTCTCGCTCCACTCCTTCGATGCTCAGCCTCTCGACACTTTCAACGTTCCCAATTTCCCCTCGGCATCCGAATCGGTCTCGTTCTACCTCGTTGGCTATGGAATCATCTGTCTCGCCAACCTTGCACTCCTCGTGTTTGGGATTCTCGTCGCATTCAACGGGTCGTTCAAGGCGTCCCGTGCCCTCTTTACGGACTCGCTCACTCGCGTGGTCCATGCTCCATTCCGACACTTTGATGCGACTCCCGTCGGTCGAATCCTGAGTCGATATTCGTGAGTTTGACCATTTCCTGTTGGGTAAAGAGCCAGAGTTCATGAACCTTCGCTCTTGACAGGCAAGATATGAGCACCATCGATGGCTCGCTCATGGATCAGATCCGCATCTGCATGACGCATGCGCTGTCGTTCGTCGTGCAAATGTCCGTCATCGTGGTCGTTTCGCCATACTTTATTCCGCCGGCGATTCTCATCATTGCTGCTTACGTCTACTACTCGCTCATGGTCGGTCAAAAATCTTACTCTGGTATCACTGAATTACAGACTGATTGTCTCATTCCCCCTTCTTGATCAGTACGTTAAAACGAGTCGGGACCTTCGACGCCTCGAGTCGGTCGCTCGTTCACCCATCTTTTCGAAATTCGGAGAAACGCTGCAAGGTATCGTCACTTGCCGAGCCTTTGGATCCGAACGACGGTTCCTCGGCGAATTGTTCGAGTCGGTGGACAAGATGCTGAGTTGCGCCTACGCGAACGCGCTTTCGAACCGATACCTCCTCTTCCGCTTTGACAGTACGTCCCTGTCTATCATGAGCCGCGTCACTACGCCAATTCACGCTCTTTGAACTTCTCAGGTCTCGGAGCACTCGCGGTCATCATCACGACCTATTTGGCGCTTATCTCTGGGGCCAGTCCGGGTCTCGCCGCGCTTGCGATTACGAGTGCACAGGCTCTCGTTCAATCAGTGTATTGGCTTGTGAGTCTGCTACCTTCCGGACCCCTGAGCTTGTACTGATCTTTTCTCCGCTCGCAGTGTCGCTTCGTATGCTTTCCGGGATTCCATGAATGCTTTTGGGAATTCAAAATGCTGATTATGCCCATCTGTGCCGTTTCAACAGTGGAGTCAACTTGAGGTCGATCTCAACGCCGTCGAGCGCGTCACCGATCTGCTCTCCACACCTCAAGAACCGCCTCAAATCATCGAGGGCATGCGTCCTCCAGCGACGTGGCCCTCGTCGGTCGGTGGCATCTCGATCGAGAACCTCTCGGTTCGATACGCGCCCAACCTGCCCGATGTGATCAAGCAACTCTCGGTCGACTTTGCCCCGAGGAGCAAGATCGGACTCGTCGGAAGAACCGGTAGTGGCAAATCGAGTTTGGCCACGAGTCTTCTGCGCTTCGTCGAGCCGTCAAGCGGCAAGATCATCATTGATGGAATCGACGTTTGCAAGATCGGTCTTTACGATTTGCGATCCGCCGTCACTCTCATCCCGCAAGAAGCCGGTTCGCCCAGTTTCGCTCTTCAGGTTCATTGCTGCTCGCGAAGCTGACGTGATTCTTCTCCTTTAAAGTTCTGTTTGCCGGAACGATCAGATCCAACCTGGATCCATTCAACCAGCATACGGATGCAGATTGTCTCGACGTTCTCGAACGTGTTGGTCTGTCCTCGAGTTCGTCCACCTTGGCCACTCCTTCCGCTGGACCTTCGCGAGCAGAATCTCCTGCGCCTGGTAGCACGCCTCCCGAATCGAACGACGTGAAAGCTAACGCAAGCAACGGGCGCTTGAGCGTGCATCTCGGCACGGCCGTCTCTGCCGGCGGACACAATTTCTCCGTGAGTCCCGACACGGTAAACGTCCTCAATGCCTGTTCCGAGGCTTATAGAGAATACGCGACAGGCTGGACAACGACAACTGCTCGCCCTCGCCCGTGCGCTACTCCGTCGTTCGAGCGTCATCATCATGGTTCGTGACGTGAATTCCCACCGCCCAGTCCTTCCATCGTCTAACTTGATTGTCGAATTCGAATGATAGGACGAGTCGACTGCGAGTGTCGATTTCGAGACGGATGAAAAGGTGAAGTTCTCTCTAAGCATCCCTTCTCAAGCTCGGCTAACTGACAGATTCACTCCGTAGATCCAACAAACGATCCGAGAAGGATTCTCGGACTCGCTCGTCATCACGATCGCTCATCGTCTGCGAAGTATCATCGACTATGACAAGATTCTCGTACTCGACAAAGGTGAACTCGCCGAGTTCGACTCTCCCGCCGAGCTGCTCAAGAACCGAGACGGTATCTTCCGAGGCATGTGCGAGAAAGCGGCAGATTGGACGGATCTCAAGAAGATGGCAGGTTTGGACGAGTAAACGTTTATCTCGCAATCGCGGTGCCAAGTTCTGTTAATAGACGATTTCAACCAATATTTCCACATTTTTTGAACCCACGAACGAATGGTGAGCATTCCTCCGTGTCTGATTCACGACAGGGCGTGCCAGAGTTTTTGCCAGAATCCGGTCGGTACCGGCTCTTCGCTCTCGTCGTTGCTGTGATAACCACAAGACCTAGGGTCAGTGATCTCGATCAACTCGCGAGACTGAGACGAGAGACACCCTACTCTCGACTTCCCGAGAAAAAGTCGATCGCCGGCAGCGGAACCCAAGTAGAACTCCAGTACAGACGGGCGGTGAAATAAATCGCGATAAATAGCACGCTGTGGACACATGGCAAGTTGAGGATCTTCAATCAGTATTCTCTTTCCGGACGAGCTCGAGTGTGAGGCAGAAAATCTTACACAAGTAGGTATCGCGTTATGAACGTCGATGTTGACCCGTTGCCCTTGATGAACACCTCGAACCCCTACGTCAAGAGTAGGACTCCGAATCCGATGAGCGCGTAGAACGCCGCGTAGGGTTGGAATCGGCCACGGTAAGGGAATACAATACGGTCGATGCCCTGCGCTTGGGCTCCGTAGTAAAAGCGCAAGAACATGAAACAGATCCCCATCCAAGAAAGGATCCCTCACACGCTGTGGACGTTTCCGATGGTTAGTGCGCAATTTTCTCGGTGCTCGCCAATCGTGCTTGATCCGACTTACGAGCAACAATTTGACAACCAGGTGAAAACTCTAGAAGCACCGTCGGTCCCTGAGGACAAGAATGCGAGCGAACCGAATGCGCTGCTGATCACGACACTGACCCAAGGTAGCCCGTAACGGTTCGTCCGTTTCAAGATCCTAATGCACGATTGGGTAAGCGCCCATGTCAATTGTCCGTGTCAAATTCAAAGCATAGACGTACGCAGGTGCTTGACCGGCGACCGCGAGGCCAAATAGCGAGCGACTCGCGACATACTATGTCGGAATATCAGTTACGAGCGCGTATTCAGAGGAGTAGCGTGGCTGGACTTACGAGACCGGAGGACGCGGCGGAGGTGGCTGAAATGAGGAAAGCTGCGTTTGCGATGCTGGGCAGAGCTTCGATACCAGCTCGATTGATCGCAATCACGAAAGGCGAAGACATGGCGGTTCCGTCGGCGCGTCCGAGCGCTGGATCATCGTAAGCCACGAGGAGACCGACGACAAACACTCCCGCGACTGGCGATGCTATGATTAGCTGTCTGTCCCAATTCTCTGTGATTCCGGGAGGACTGACCGTAGAAAAGGGCGATCCGAGCAAGGACTCGATGGATTGCGCGAGGGAGACTTCGAGATGGATTCCTCGCCTCTGTTCAGGGATGCCCTGTTGATGAGAAACGGCATTCCGGAGGAAATGGAATGAATGTGGAACGACCTGCTTACCGCCTGCTGCGAGCGAGACAATCTCAGAGCCGACGTATGCATACGCGGACTGGGTCAGGCAAGCCCAGAAAGCGCAGAATCGGGCGAGACTCGGCGGCGTGATACGCAAATGAGTCGAGTTGAAGGGTCCGGGCGTATGCCAGTATGAGAACCCGATGGCCGGTGTCCCTTTGACCCCGCCCGAGCTGATGACGATCCCAACCAGTAGGAGGACGATGATTGTCAGGATCTAAACCTCGACAGTCAGGTCACGGTTCTCCATTGCGTTGCGCCCCTGCAGTACGCTCACCTTGATGCAGGCGGCGATGTATTCGACTTCGCCATAAACGCGCGGTCCCCCGAGATTCACGATGATTACAACACAGTAGCAAATCGCGATCCATCCAGCGGGGTTTGCATTCGTCCAGAACGAGACGAGCACAGCTGCGGCGCTCAACTCGGTCGGCAAGACCAGCAACCAGTTGAGGGTGTAGGTAACTCCAAGCGCAAGTCCAAACGGTCGGTCGACGAATCTCGAAGCCAAGGCGAGGTGTCCTCCTGCAACTGGTAGGTGCGAGATCATTTCACCTAGCGAAATCATCATCGAATAGACGAGTGTCGCCATTACGCAGTCTGTCGATCGGGCATGAGCGTGAGCTTTGCCATCTCTATTCTCTTGCTGCTCACTATAGGCACTTACATGCGAGAAGGACCGCAAGTGGCCCCTTTTGAAGACTTTGTGCAGTGCCCAGAAAGAGCCCCGCTGCATTGGCAAGGCGAGCGGAATCAGCTGGGCAACGGAGGAGAATCGAAACCTTTGGGCCTCACTGCCAATCACTCCGCCGATCCTGCACAAGTTCCTGCGTCAGCACGAAGATCTTATCTACTCAAGCTGGACTTACGAGATCATTGCGACTGTGAAAGATTATTTTCTGATCAGCGCAGGCACCTCGCGCGGGCAATGACTGTCGAGACCTCACTGTGTCGGGACTTGAGCTGCCTTCGAAGCTGCGTCGGTTGCTGCTCCAATTCGCCGAACCCGAGGTCTTTCGAATCGACAAGCTCATCCCGGTCTTTGTCCGTTGAGAAATCAGATGAAAAGATCGAGGGCGACAACTGCTTGGATAGTCGACTAGGAACGGGCGGGTAGGCGGTCTGGTATGTTGGGAGGACTCTAGACGGCTCGTTCATGCTGTCGTATGCGTTGATGTCAATCATTGGCGAGGAAGAGTACAGAGACTCGCGAGGACAGGACCCCAAATCCTTGATGAGCCCGATGACCCGAGGCCCATGCTCAGGCGGAGAAAGCCCGGATCAGGGGCCTGAACCCGAGAGGTAAGCGTGCTCGCTTCCGAAATCGCCATGATCAATCAAAGGTGAAAGACAGAGTTGACGATAGGCTACAATTTACAAGACAGTCGCAGTTCTACACTTCTCAGGCAAACAAGGTATATGTACAAAGCGTTATATGTATCAAGCGTCTTCAACGGCACCAACTCCTCCTCGGCCGACCATGAAGCTCGCTTCGATCGGGATGTCTTCAAGGGCGATCTCTCCAAATCCTCCGAGCGCGAGCTCGACTGCCGATAGACCCTTCATGCTCGCCTTAACCTTGCCCGATCCAAACACGACCTTGGCGATGAATCGACGCAGGACGTCGCCTCGACCTGGCAAGAGGAACAGAGGGGCGTCGACAAACGTGGCTGAGACGATCGTTGTCGCGTTGTGCGTAGCGTTGGCAGGGATGTGGATCGTCTCGGCAGGCATTGCAGCTGCAGGCTTCATGCGTGCAAAAGCGTTCGCAGGGAGCGGGTTCGGAGGGTAATCCGCTTGTTCATCGACGTCTCCTCCGGCTCGGTGATGACTGAATGCAAGCTGGTCGCGTTGTTGCGAGCTGAACACGCTGTCGTCGACATCGAAGCGAGGAAGGTCTCCGTCGTACACGAGAACATCGGGCAAGATGCGTCTCGCATTGATCGCGTCCTCAAGCGATTTGGCAGCTTCGGGCAAAACCACTTCGCCCACGACGCGACCCGAAGCGAGCAGGTCACCCTCGGGACCGTCTCCTCCTCCACCAAGTTTGATCTTCATGTCCTCCATGCGCAAGTTGTGGAAAACGTCCGGTACTTCGTTCGTGCCGGGCAATTTGAACAGGAAGGTGTAGTTCGATGCGAGCTCAGCGACGAAAGATGGCGGGAAGGGCGCGGACGGGTCGGGATCGGACTCGAGAGGAGGTTCGGGACTCGTGTCGTAACGGATCAGGACATCGTTGGGCCTGCCCGAGAGGTAGCGAGCGACAAAGCGACTCAAAGCTCGAGAGAGCGGCGTCTTGTTGCTATCCGGACCCTTGAGGAGGTTGTCCGCAGGGACAACACGACCCGATACGGCAATCGGTGCTGATTTTGCGCCAAGAGGGAAGGAGAACGGAGTAGTCGAGATACGAGCGAGGGTCACATCGGGCACCTCGTTCTCGGAAAGCGTGTCGGGAGGCAGAGGGATGGCGATCGATACTGGCAGGCGGAATGGCATGCCCCATGCAACAGCCGGTATCCGACCCTTCTTGACCGCGTCGGCGAGAGGGTCCTTCATCAGCGCCCGGACATCCATGGCAATGACTGTCTGATTCGGATGTGTCGGCGAAGGTGTCTCGAAGGCAGAGTAGGAAATGAGGTCAACAAGGTCCATCGGGTCCTTGGGCACAGCTGGCAGCTCGGGCACTATTGGGGAGAGGGTCAGCGATTGACACAAACCTGATGGAGATTTCCAAAAACGTACCGAGACCAACAATGCGCTTCGAGATGCCTTTCATGTTGATATTGCCAACAAAGTTCTTGCGATCGAGCGAAACCGAAAGGTGCGGCAGCACTGCGTCGAGGCTGTATTCGCGGCTGTCCCAGACGGCTTGGCCGTAGGCAACAAGATCGCGGGGCGAAGGGAATGTGACGGGGATGCGGAGGGTGAACGCCTTCATTTTGGGAATCGGCTCGGCTTTCGTAGGGTACGACAGGGGCAGGTCCAGGGCATCCATGCCCTCAACCACAACGAGGGGGTTCAACGGTTCGAGCGCGTCGGTGCCCTCGTACAGTTCAACACGACCAACGTTGACCGTGACGCCGTGCGCTTTGCGGACGGCCCAGCGAGCGAGCTTGTTCTCGACCCTGCGCAACCACTTGCCGTCCTCTTTCGTCTCCCAACCGAGCGCTTTCCTCGCGTCAATTCCGGCCATGCCTTCGACTTCCAGCATGAGGGCAAGGGACTCGCTGCCGTCTTCAACTGGACTGACTTTGACGCTTGAAGGCCCAACGAACAACAAGCCGCGCTGGGCCATGTCGTCCACGCTGCCATGCTTGGCCTGCTCCGACAAAAGGTGACCGACCCACAGATGCAGGGTTGCCGCAACCACGAGCGATAGGACAAAGAGGAAGGCGAAGAAGAGGCAGCAGATCGAGGCGATACTGAGTCGGTTCCGCTGCGGCGCGGCAGGCACGACTCGGATCAGGCCGTCGTCTTCCTCGCTATTGACGAGTCCGGCGAGGTCTTCATCGTCCGCGTCGAGATCGGGTCGTCCATCCCTGAAGCGCGATTTGCGGTGGTTGTTTGACGGAGATGGTGATGATGGCGAGAGCAGAGGGGCCGATTCGAGATCGTTGGGATCGGCTGGCGCCCTGGTCTTGCCCTTTAGATCTCCTCCGGGCGGATTGCTCATAGCTGCACACTTATCACAGCGTCGGATCGAGTGGAGCTAGCGATCGATTGCGCGGTGTCGTCAGTGTTGATCGCTTTCGTCGTGAGTGTGCCGTATCAGGTGGGAGCCTGTGTCTGTATTGTGCGCGTGTATGTATCGAGTCGGCTACAAAGTCTACTGGGAATGCGAGTGCGTGACGTAGTCAGGTGGTTGGGCGAAGAGCGCGCAATTCCTCGACCGGCTGTCAATTCTCAGCTCGCACTCGCAATACACTCTCTTGCTTACAGCCAGTCTGAGAGACATAAAACACTTGCTCTGATATGTAAGACGAGACGCAGAACAGAAAGAAAAATAATGGAAAGATAAGCCAGCCTCCGCGGCGTCTTGAGCTGCGACTGACCTGCGAACTTGTCGTGGCTGCTTCCCGCTCGCGATAACCAACTTCCGAGCTTCCGAGCGCAAATGCTCGCATCGTGGCAGCCACGGTCTCGTGAGAAAAAATAACTTGAAACGTACTTTTTCTGCGGTCAGGGACGATAGCGGCCGTCAATCAACCCCACGCTTTCAGACAATGGTCCCCCCCCCTTTGATACGATGCAGATCGGGCAGAAAGGACAGCTGATCAAAGACGCGACCCTACACTCGGCAATGGCGAGCGCGGCTAAGCGACCGATAGGGTACTATGCCGCACTTTTGCGAGGATTGCCTTTGCGGCTCCAAGCTGAGATTCCTTCAATCCGGTTCAATCAGGGAATCTTTTTATATGGGGTAGCGCGGATGCTCCCGGTATCTCTCGGTACCCTGGCAAGCGACAAGGCTCTCACAGGGGAACTGCCCCCGGCGCGTAGATATGTTATCTGCAGGAGTGGAGAGCGGGAAGCTTAAGAGGCTCGACCGCACAGGGTACCGGAGAGGAGCGATTTTTTTTTTCTTCTCGCAGGCCAACTGGACTGTGGCGACGATCTCGTCCGGTCGAGCAGCTGTCGAGACCGTCGTCAAATCGCAGAGGCGCAGAGTCGGACTCGCGTGAGAACGGACGCGAAGGGCCTCGATCGCCTGTTTTTATCGGTCGAAACGTCGATCACGGGCCCCCACTCTTGGCGTCTCCCAAATTTGGCAGCGATCTGGAATCATTTTCTCGTCCACCCCGTTGCTCCGTGAGCAGTTGAAAACCGTCGTCCAGTGTCGCTTCCCTCTGCTCTGCTTCTTCATCTGCCTCTTGCACAGCAGCACAGACTCTCAACTCTCTTCTTCCTCCCGCACGCTCTCGACCCGGTCAGCTCCTCTCTCGGCCATAGTCGCCGCCTACAAAGCACCGGCCCTCTTTGTTTCTCGCCCCGCACCCGCCTCACGATGAGCGCGCACCTCAAGGACCAAGACGTCGAAAAGGCGTCGCTGCAAGACGTCACCTTCAACAATGGTGTTGAAGCCACCGCAGACCAGTCGCTCCATCGAGGGTGAGTGCGGGCGTCCGTGCCTCGTCCGTTGCGTTCGAATCTCAGCTGACCCCCCCACCTCTCGTTGCTCGAATTTGCCAGACTCAAGGGACGCCATGTCCAGATGATCTCGATTGGTGGTGTTATCGGAACTGGTCTCTTCCTCGGAACTGCGAATGCCCGTGCGTTTTCGTCGATTTCGCTCCATGCACGGTTTCCTCCCCGGCTGACGCGTTCACGCTCGCTCTCCCAGTTCGCCATGGTGGTCCTCTCGGTCTCCTCCTCGGTTACCTCGCCGTCGGTTCCATCTGTTACTCGGTCATGGTCTGCTTGGGAGAACTCGTCTCGCATCTCCCCGTCGCTGGTGGTCACATTACTCTCGCTCGTCGCTTTGTCTCGCCCTCGTTCGCCTTCGCCATGGGGTGTGAGTATCCCGCTTTATAGCCGCTTGTCGAAATTGTTTCGATCGGGATTGACCTTTTCATTCGCAGGGAACTACTGGTACAACTGGACCATTGTCTTGCCCGCTGAGCTGAACGCTGCCGCGGTTCTCATCGGTTACTGGGACAAAACCACGAACCCCGCTGTCTGGATTGCCGTCTGCCTTGTCGTTGCCGTGGCCATCAACTTTGGAGGTTCCCGAGCTGTAAGCAACGTCTGCCAGCTCTCTCGCTACGGCCAAAACTGACATGCATGCGCCTTCGGACCATTACAGTACGGTGAAGCCGAATTCTGGTTCGCCATCATCAAGGTTCTCACGATTATCGGTCTGATCATCCTCGGTATCGTCATTGACGCCGGAGGAGGACCCAACGGTCAATACATCGGGTTCAAGTACTGGAAGAACCCTGGAGCACTCGTGCAGTACGACGGCGTTGAAGGCACTACCGGACGCTTCCTCGGATTCTTCGCGGTTCTTATTCAAGCCTCGTTCTCGTACATCGGTACCGAAATCGTCGCGATCGCCGCCGGTGAGACTCAAGACCCTCGCAAGACCCTTCCTCGTGCCATCAAGAACGTCTACATCCGTATCCTCCTCTTCTACATCCTCGGTGTCTTCATCACCGGTCTCCTCGTGCCCTCGAACGACCCTCGTCTCAAGCTCGGATCTGGAACTGCCGCCTCTGCTCCTTTCGTCATTGCCGTGAGTGTTCTGCCCGTGCTTTTCATGGCAGGTTCTCGAGTTGACCATCTCTCGCTCGTCTCAGATTCAAGATGCCGGTATCAAGGTCCTCCCCTCGATCATCAACGCCTGTCTCCTCACCTCGGCCTGGTCTGCCGCCTCTTCTGACCTCTACACCTCGTCCCGTGCGCTCTACGGTCTCGCCGTCAACGGTCAAGCTCCCCGCTTCCTCCGCAAGACCAACCGATGGGGACTTCCTTACTACTGTGTCGCTGTCGGCATGGCCTTCTCGCTCCTCTCCTTCATGTCCGCTGGCTCGACCTCGGCCGGTACCGTCTTCGGTTACTTCGCCAACATGACTTCGGTCTGCGGTCTCATCACCTGGTGTGGTATCCTCCTTACCTACATCCGATTCCGCAAGGGTCTCGAGGCTCAAGGCATCGACCGCACGCTCCTACCTTACCGCGCCCCCATCGGCATCTTCCTTGCGTGGTACGCGTTGATTTTCTCATGCGTTATCCTCTTCTTCAACGGTTTTGGAGTCTTTATCCACATCAAGGCGAACGGGTTCGATTCGTCTACCTTCGTAACCTCGTACTTCCCCATCTGGTTCTTCCCCGTTCTCATGATCTTCTACCGACTCTGGCGCCGCAACGACCGCGGACCTTCCCCCGCGGACATGGACTTCGTTTCGGGCTCTCGCGACGAGACCGGTCTCGAGGACCCTGCCCACATTCCTTCGTCCGACGACAAGACCTTTGGACAAAAGGTGCTCGCGTACGTTCTGTAAAAAGGTTTTATTGGTCCAAACCACTCTTCTCGCAATCGTTACTTGTGTCACCCTGTGTCTCCTCCTTGTATACCGGATTCTACTTTACGTCTATAGGGATAAATAGTTACCTTGCAAAACGTCCTGGTTCTCAAACTAGGTCTTCGGCTTTCGTGAGAAAGAAAAAGGGTACATTTGGTGTGGCGCATCGAGCGCTTTCTTTCTTCTTCCACTCCCGAAACGGCTGCAGCGCGTCGGAGCGCTTGCCTCCTCCGGTTCAAAAATCTACCTCAAAGAGGTCGCCATTGATACTTCGCTCGCGCTTCTCTATAGGTTTCTCCTTCGTTCTTCAAGTTATTCTCTCGACATGGTTGAGCGGAATCACACCACCTCCCTTGACTTTCAATGCCATCGACAATCATGTTGGATCGTCGAGGCTCAGGACTCAGGAGGAGCCTTCAAACAGATCGTCTGCCGGCTATAGAGCGACGGACGCGACACGGCGTCGTGTCCGATTCGATTCGTTCTCGGACTTGGTAGTTCCGTCTGTGGTCGGAATATCCGACCGGAGAAGCTCGAGCGAGTCGAGCAGCAAATGAGCGTCCAGCACACTCGCCACCAGCTGATCAAGTGACGCAGGCTCAGCATGACCCGGCTCGGCCGCTCTTTCCGATTCGGACAATAATGGGGGACGCAAGGGCCTCCATCTACAATCTACTGCCGCCCGTTCGTGAGTCTGAGCGCATGCAAGGGCGACTTTGAAAGAATCCGAGGTACCTTCCCTTTGTCTCCATGCCCGTGGTGCAAAGGGGAATCTGCGACATGCTTTGTAGAGGCTCCCAAATAGCGTCTAGCAATACAAGCGGGCCTGACAAGTCCATTGAACAGCCAGAACAGAAGAATCGGTGATCACGGGGGGGTCCGCGCACGAACTCCCTCGGGCACAGTCCCCTCGTGTTCCCGCGGGTATGTCTCTACACGAACCTCTTCCCCAGTGGCCGAATATGACGGTCCGGACTTCGCCCGATTCGTAGTTCCGGCTGAACAGAACACGAGGTTCTTCTGGGGCCTTCGTTTCTTTCTCTTCTCTCTCTTCTACATTCTCTTTTCATTCTGCTCCATCCGGAACATGAGCTCGAACGACATGTCTCGGCTATCACCTGTATCCAGTGTTGACAATGAGCACGGTGGCTCGAGCGAGGGTTCGGAGCCCACAACGGACCGTCCGGCCGCACCTACCTCCCTCGCGGCTCGCTTCCGTAATCTCTGCAACACCTCGCCGGATCCTACCGCACCTACAAGCCTCACCAAAGTGCAGTCTGTTGCGGCGATTCGACCTGTTTCAGCTGAAGCGCTCGTCCCAAAGAAGACTTACAGACCGCGAATCCGTCCGTCGCAGGTCAGGTCCTGTGATCAATGTCGCACGAGTAAACAAAAGGTAGTGTTCCACTTTCGAGCTCTGTCGTTCGGCTACTTGCTTGCTAACCTCGCTGGTTCAAAGTGCGATCGCGAGCGTCCGTGTTCAAGCTGTATAGTTTCCCTTCCGCGGATTTCCGCCTGAACAACATCTCCTGACAGCCGTGTTTCCTGCACGTAGGTACTATGAGGAGAATCGTATGTACATGGAGTCAAGCTGGTGACAATCCTCCTGTTCCGTGAGCTCCCACCTCATGACTCACAGTTTCAAGAGACCGTCATTTGGATCTGACACCCGTTTCTTGTTCCAGCCGACCAAATCAACTCGCTGCCAATCATACCGAGATCGTGCGCTTACGCAAAGAGGTTGATACTCTGTCTCGCATCCTACGTCTCACTCCGCATGAACTGGAAATGTTCGAGCTCGAAGCAAAGAGGCTCGCGGAACCGACCAACAGTGCTGCCATCTCAGCAGCTGGCTCTCGTCAGAAGAGATCGAGGAATCCTGAAAACGAGCCCGAGCTAGGCGTCGATGAAAGGTCGCACAAGACGGTACGACGAGAAGAGCGTTCAATCTGGGTCAGCTCTGGCGGTCGTCCGCGAACTTATCCGGCCTTTTCACATGTCCTACACTCTCGCAAAGCGATCCCAACCATCAAGGTCAATGGAACGCGCCTAGCGACGGAACCTTCTCGACCAGTGAGCGTCACGACTCGCCCGAGTCTTGAACACGGACGACCTAACTCGCGCTCTCCCTCGTTCTCGACGCTTCCACCCCTCAAGATCCCGAGTCTTCCTCGAGGACTTACCTCTTCGGTTCCAAAGTCGTCTTTGCCGAGTGTGCTCGATTCGCCTCGATTCCGATCGGTCCGTTCTCCCTCTCGCGCAACTTCGTCGTCGGCCCTGAACGCGTCCCCTCTCGGACGTCGACCTCAATATGTCTTGCCAACCCCGGTCTACTCTTCGACCCCTACTTCGGCTTCGTTCTACTCGCTCTTCTCGACACCTTATGCGAAAATGACCGTATCGCCAGGATTTGCTCGAGCCTCCAAGGCTGGAACCTCGTCGTCCGAGCACAAGTCGGATCACATCCAACCATACACTCCCTTGTCGGCCGTTCGCGATGAGAAGCGAGTCGAAAACAAACAGATTGAACAACTCGACCCGGAGGAAGAGGAGGAACCGAAGGAAGGGCAACGCAGGGAAGTACCTCGAATCTCGTTGCCAACGGTAGTCAGTCCTTCGCTCAAGAATCTTCTCAATGACTGAACTCCTGCAAGGGTCGAGCTGGCGAGGAACTGGATTTTATTGTTTGTATAACTATGTTGTGAGCCTTGTAACCTGTTGCGTCTGTTTACAAAGCGCTACTGCTTCGCATCTGGCATCGAGAACGAGGAACACTAGCAGACTGAACAGACTGATCGCCACAGATCAAACCGACGCACACGTCGTCACTAGGTCAAATATGAAGTTGCACATCGCTCAACGAGATAGACCTAGAATGGGTACACCGATGCACAAATAGGCAAAATGCTCTCGTCAGAATAATCGACCGTGCATGCTAAGACAAGACACTAAAGACAGAACTGATCCTTCAGGAAAGCATAGACACGTGACCAGACCCCTTCGCGAGCTTGCGCCCCTGAACACTGGGTTCTGGACTTTCAAGTCTACGCAGTTGGCTGAGCCCGAGGGGACAGGTCGATGTCCCAGAGAAGGCATGGCTTCAAGAAGGAGTCTCGTTTGTAGACGAGGAAGGGCTCTGTATCGAGGATGTATCGTGAATCGAAGACTCTTGGTCACGGCCGTCGATTATGGGGTTCGATTCGGCCAGCTGTTCATGCTGGATCGTGTAACGTGATGCCGGGTGCGAGAGTGGGTACGGGAAAACCGAGTCGGAACTGTTCATGCGAGGACCGCTCGAAGGCCACGTTGACCCTCGAGTGTGCGACGACCATAAAGTGGACGGCTGATCTTGAGTTGAAGATTGCTGAACCGATGGAGGTGTCGCATAAGGATCGCGGTACTGAGAATTGCGTGGCGAAACGGGTACGTCGGATCCGTACGATTCGTCTACCCAGGCAGAATAGTCGTCTGCGGCCGGACCCGGGACGTCGTCGTCGTATTGGACCAGAATTGAGTCGTACGGCGGAGTTGGAGGAAAGTACGCTGCTCGTTCGGCCTCTTGCTCTGCGATCATTGCCTCGAGTTGACGCACGACTTTTTTGAGTCGCTCAATTTCGAGTCGGTTCTCTCGTAACGTCTCGGGACCTGCCTGA
The DNA here is from genome assembly GCF_050403365.1 of Sporobolomyces koalae. NCBI lineage: Eukaryota > Fungi > Basidiomycota > Microbotryomycetes > Sporidiobolales > Sporidiobolaceae > Sporobolomyces > Sporobolomyces koalae. The sequence goes on from NW_027481748.1 coordinate 196,674, forward strand.
ACTCGCGACGTAGCTCTATAGGTACGAAATCTGCGGAGTCAGCTGTCTCTCTTGCTCACACGATTCGAATCGACAAGACATACAACGATTCGGATGTCCATACGCATTCTTGGCCTCTCTCTTTGCACCCTGTGCAAGGAATAGTTCGACTGCACTTGGATTTGCGTTTGCGACACTGTCAAAGTCGACCGAATCTTGTCAATTCCGTTGCACCGAGGGAGCAAAAGGCGAAGAACTCAACTGCTTCACAGCTCTGATGACGAGGGATTGCTGCCCTCATCGTGCTCTTGACAGCCCTGTGCGCCTCAATGATACTGCGAGGTCGGGCCATCTTGTATTGTGGGATTTGGTGGCGGAAACTAGCGATAAAGGAAGAGGCAAGCTGATGGCGAAAGGTCACTCAGAAGTACACGGTGTGGGTGTGAAGAAGACGAAGGAAAGGTCGGGAGCAGAGCGGAATTTGTAGTGCGGTACTCGACCTTGGGTTGGCTCTATGGCGATCAGGACGGCAGCACGAGTTCCGTGCGCTTGCTCAACCCCTCGAGCCGTTTCCGAGTTCCCGCTCTTGCCGGATTACCACGCGCCTGCATTCTGCGCCCGCGTGATCGAATCTCCGACTGCATGCTCGAGGTCCGTGTCGCCTTGGGAGCTCCGAGCGGTACCAAGTCAGCACGAGAGCGACGAGGCTCGCGCAATCGTTCGTGAGCGCACGGTCCCGTGTCGCCACGAGGGTTGAACCGGGCGCGATCACGCGGGTGCTCCAAGCTCCTGTGCGCACGGTCACCTGATGGAGCTACCAACCCGTTCGGTCTGAGCAAGCGAGTCCGAGAGTCAAGGTCGCCTGACGCGAGTCTCGACGCGACCGACAAGCCGCCAGAAGACGAGTCATACACACTGAGCCCCTTACGAGAGCAGCAGAGTGTCCAGAGCACCCGAGCTTGGCGGGAGCGTGTCCGCAGCCACTCGACAAGCAGTGGACAACGTCAACCGATGATCAAGCGAGCGCCGAGCGCGTCGCTCGGCGCTCGCTCGGAGACGTTTCACTCAGCCATCGCACTCGTTGCTCACGCGCCGCTCGCTCATTCGGACCTGAGACCACCTAATCACGCATTGCGACTTGATCTGGACACGCGCTACAGACCTTCGCCCTTCACGCGTACCCATCGACGACCAGCCCCGCGCGCCCTCATCCACGACCCTAGCTTCTCTCGCCTAGCTCTCGACGCGTCAACATGTCGTCTTGGAAGATTGGAAAGAGTAAGTCGAGACCTCCGTCAGGTGCAGGGCAGCAGGTGGACGGCGCAAGAGGCGTTCGCGAAATGAAGCACCATCCTCGGCAACGCCCTCATGGACGGTGTCGTGCATCTACTGGTGCGGCAGCCGAGTGACAGGTGCATACCTGCAGGATGTGCAAGTACAAGGTGCTCAAGTAGTCCAACGAAGGACGCTGGCGACTTGCTTACTCAACTCGTCACCGAATCGAGTGGGGGGCCGATCAGCGCTCTCAAACGTCGATGCTTGCGAGGATAGCAGATGGAGCAAAGTATTGTCAGACTCGGAACCGGAGCTGACTGACCTCGATCGTACTCGACGCACGCAGAGATCAAGGAAGCGACTACAGGTCGAATCTCTACGACGCCCACTGCCTCACCTTCGATCCCTGCTCCTCCTTCGCCACAACCACCTCAGCAACAATCTGCCGACACGTCTGGTCCTCCGATCGCTCGTTCGGGACTCTTGACGATTCGAGTGGTCGAAGCGCGCGGGCTCGCACTGCCGCAAGGTAGCAGTTTGCCAAGTGGCGTGAGAGAAGCGGTCGATGTTGCCAAGAACATGCAGGCTGGAAGAGGGCGAGAGAGTCTGCAGAGGAAGCAGATGTGGTGGCTGCCGTAAGTTCCTCGGCCTCGAGCTCTTGCCGTGTACGTGTAGCTCATCATTCTCTATGGTCCGACTTGATCAGCTATGTCGTTCTCGAGTTTGACAAGAACGAAGTCCTGATTGATGCGCTTGGAGGAGAACTCGCGTCGCCGACCTGGATGTTTAGGGCTCATTTGTTTGTCCCGTCTGACTTGGACCCCCTAACTGTCGATTCGAAACTAATCCATTCTCCTTGCTGACTTCAGCGATGTGTCTCGTGTTTCGGATGTCTCGATCTCTGCTTACCTTCGAACTTCGCCTCTCGTACCCGGCCAATCGCGCAACGACATGGGCAACGACCTGTTCCTCGGCGGAGTCAAGTTCCAGCCAGTATTTGACGCGAACCGCCAAACCGACCAATGGTTCCGCGCGACGAGCGGTTCGGGAGAGTTCCACATCCAGATTGTTTACAAGCCATCGACCGTTAGTCGTGCCTTCTGCTGGTTCCGACGGACATACCACTAATGAATAGCGTTCAAATAGTCCGAGCACTTGTCCATTGACGCGTTCGACCTGCTGAAAGTGATTGGAAAGGGCTCGTTCGGCAAGGTGAGCTGGCATGTGAACTCTCGTGCATCGATCCTCGCTCATGCCTCGTCTCTTGCAGGTCATGCAAGTGCGAAAGAAAGACACGGGTCGAATCTATGCGCTCAAGACGATCCGGAAAGCGCATATCGTGTCTCGCTCCGAAGTTACGCACACTCTTGCCGAGCGAACAGTCCTCGCGCAAGTCAACAACCCTTTCATCGTGCCGCTCAAGTTCTCGTTCCAGAACGCCGAGAAACTGTACCTCGTCCTCGCGTTCGTCAATGGAGGAGAGTTGTTCCACCATTTGCAACGGGAGGGTCGATTCAATGAGGAACGAAGCCGGTTCTACGCTGCCGAACTCTTGTGTGCGCTCGAGCACCTTCACCAGTTCAACGTCATCTACCGGTAAGAGCCTCGCCTCTCGATCGAGAAACTCGTCCCTGATCTCTTGCGCACCTGCACAGGGATCTCAAACCGGAAAACATCTTGATCGATTACGTCGGTCACATCGCTCTGTGCGATTTCGGCCTGTGCAAACTCAACATGACCGAATCGGAGACGACAAACAGTAAGCTTTCGATAGCGTCTTGACCTCGCCACGTGAGCTGGGATTGACAAGCGTTTTTTTTGTTTCAGCTTTCTGCGGCACGCCCGAGTACCTTGCTCCGGAACTCTTGCTCGGACATGGATACCAAAAGACTGTCGACTGGTGGACGCTCGGTGTGCTGCTGTACGAAATGCTCGCCGGTCTGCCACCATTCTACTCGGAAAACACGAACGAGATGTACCAAAAGGTTCGGCTCCCTTTCTCGACTCGTGCGCGCAGACCGCCATACTCACATTGCAGCACTTTTTCGCGATAGATTCTCACGGACCAACTTCGATTCGGAGACGAGTTCTCTCCCGACGCTCGATCGTTGTTGACCGGTCTTCTTACTCGGGATCCTCAACAACGATTGGGCGTCACAGGTGCCGAGTCGATCAAGACTCACCCGTTCTTTGCCAAGCACATCGATTTCAACCGCCTCATGCAAAAGAAGATTCAACCACCGTTCAAACCGAGTGTCGAGAGCGCCGCTGACACTAGCAACGTGAGTATCCTCTCTCAGAGGAAAAGGATCACGAAGTTTTCGATGAAGCGAGTACTGAGACTGACTTGAGTGCTTTGATCTGTTTTTTCAAACAGTTTGATACCGAGTTCACTTCGGAAGCTCCCCTCGATTCGGTCGTACCCGATTCACACTTGTCTGAAACTGTTCAGGCCCAATTCCAAGGATTCTCGTGAGTTTCCAAAACCGCCCACCGCTCACATCCCTGATCTACAAGTAAGCTAACCTCCCGACCAACACCCGAAAATCCGAAAAAAACCAGTTATGTTGGCCCAACTGGAGCTTTTGGCGAGTCTGTGCGCTAGGTGAAACACGGCTGTTTGGATGTTTTTGTAGAAATATACCACAGGTCTCTGTTTTCTTCTGCACATGGTTTGACCGTCCTAACCGAAATCTCGCAACCGACCAGCAAAGGAGAATTGCTGCTTTTACTTTCGGGCGGGTTTTTCTCTCTCTTTCGTTTGATCCGCTTCCGGCTGAAGGGCCAGGGACCCCCTTTTGGGTTCTCCCCCTTGATTGCAAAAGGCCTGACACCTTTTGCCGCCCTCTTTCTTTCTTGGGTTTCGTCTGTACCGATTAAAACGGGTCGCGCGGGAAAAACGAGAACGAGAGAGAGAGAGTACGTGTTTGCAAATTGCGCTTGTTTGCCGCGCTTGTCAGCCCCTGAAAAAGCTTACTCGGACCTCGTCACCTGATCTGGAAAAAAACCTTCTGTCCTCTTCATCCAACACGCAGACCAAGCACGACAAGAATTCAATGAAAAACTCCAATGTAAGGGGGAACCATTGTCGTCGCCTTATCAACCAGACCGAACAATCTGGAGTTGAGGTTCAGGGAGGCGAGACATGACATTTCTTTCTTTTTTTCGCGGTTCATGGAGAACCATTTAATGTCGATCTCCGAATCTTCCAACTCGCGTCTTTAAAGACTATGATAACTACTGATCATCATCTTCAGAGTCTCGACAACCTGTAAAGGCGAAGGCCAGACCAGACATTAACGGGAGTTTGCTACCGGATATATGATCTCGGTGACAATCTCAAGCATGAGAGCTTGTGCGCACGCGCCCGGAAGATGTTTCGAAAGCTGGAACGTACGTCGCAGATTGCGCGCATGTCGTTACTACAGTACTGTACAGTACAGACGGGATGAACTGTGTATGCTCTCGGATCGCGAAGCGAGGGCCGAACGTCCCGGTTTCAAGCTACTGTAAGGCTCTCGTGTGTTCCCGCCTCCGAAAGTGTCTGTTCCGACTTTTTTCAGAGAGCCCATCTCGGAGCAGTCGGGCGCGAAGGTGCCGTTGTTCCGGAGGTCTCGCCTTTTTTTTTTCATTGCGGTTTTATTGCACCTAAAAATCGCGATCAGTGCATCATCGTTTCTGATTGCATGTATCGATACTTGATCTGATAGCTTGTACCGAGAGAGAGAGAGGGTACGGCTGATGAAGAAGGTTCAAATATTCCCGTGGAAATCTGTTCCGACAACTGTGAACGGAGTACTACAGAAAGCACAATTGTGCTCGCCTTGCGAACTACTCGTATTAGTGCTGCAGTGAGAAAGCGACTCCAAAAGTTGGGGACGAATTTCGCGAAGGGTAACAGGGCAATCTAGAATATAGTATCTCGCGCGAATTCGCCCTCAAACACACTTGCACACATACCACAGACCGACACACCTGCTTCGACTTATTGCTGTGTCGAACAAATTCGCGATCAGCCCGCTGTACGACTGCGACTCGACGTTGGCGATTGTGCAACTGTTCACAAAACAATAACCCAATCACTCTCGCAGTTTCTGCGACACCATTCCCTCCTCACCTGGGGGAGGTACGCCCTCAACCGTGATTCACTTGACCATCTCCCGGTGAGCATTCACTTTTTCTGAGAACCACCCTTGGCGCTTTGGGAGGGGAACTTGGGACAGGCGGGTGCGTGTGACCGCAATTGCGCCACCGCGTTTCCGTGCATTCCCACTCGCCTCGACTCTCCGATTAGCTTCTCAAGGGGACAAGTTGGAGCGGTCCGGTATTACGGCTGCACCGAGTTGGCGGCCCTGAGCAGGCGGGAAGAGGTTCAGTGACAATCTGGTCCGGGTCGGCCTTGTTCGCGCTCGCGTTCTCTCGTACACAAGTCGACTGCAGTCAAGACCACACGGCTGACCTGGTACTGCACTCTTGTGAAACAGATTCGCGGCGCGCCTTTCAGCGAAAGGAACTAGCGACGCCGAAAAAAGGGATACGGCCGTCAATTCGCTAGCGCCTCGAACGTAGAAAACCCTTCCGGAACGCTGGGCCCGTCGACCCACTCCAGCGAGTGAGTCTGCACATTTTGACACGAGGAGGATACTACCGACTGCTCTCGTCGGGAGAGAAGCCGAGATTTGCGCGGGAGGAAGGGCGACGGATAACGGGAACGCGCGGGGCAAACGATTACCTCATAGTTCGAACCCAACTTTTTTACCCGGCTCCACCGCCACTACCACCCCTCCCCCCTTGCTCGCTCAATCACTACTCGAACCACACGACAGCAACTTGGTCTGCAGGACTATTTACTCGGACGCGCCGGAGTCACAGAGAGCTGACTCAATCTCATCGAACCACTCGTCGCCTCTTCCTCCGTTCCCGCAGGCCAACATACAGTCATGCCACCAATAGCGACGCCACCTCTCACAACCGCATCTTATCCAGGCCCAGCCCCGGGACGGCCACCACCGACCGCCCTGCCCGTGGGCTCGTCGAGTGATGACAGCATCTCGACGGTGGCTACCATCTCCTCGGTCGACACGCTCGACCTGCCCTACTCGCCCGCGTTCCATCCGTACTCGGCACTCGTGTACACACCGCCAACGCGGCAGAAAGACGAGTTTATCGACGACGAGGGCATGCTCGCCAAGCGGTTCGATGGATTAGGACTCGAAGAACGCGCAGAGGCGGAACTCGCAGCGAAGCGATACAAAGAGTTTGCATCAGCAGTGGATCCGACTCCGACCAGCAACAACGCAGCATCAGATCCCGCTCTCGCAGCGTTCGACTTTCCGCGGTCCCCGGCGTTGCACGATACACACACTTCAGGTCCAGCACGGCATACGTCGCTTCCGGCCATCGTCACGTCTGCGAGTCACCTTGCAGGTCTCTCAGTACACTCTCCTGTCGAGTCATCACACTCGTCGACTCTGTCGCCTCGGTTCCCATTGTACCCGACCTCGTCCGCGTCGTTGACGGGTTCTGCCATCTCGATGACTCCGGACGTTTCACCCGGCCAGTCCCCAATCTTGTCGGCATCGCCGCTCGTCGGATCGAACCTTTCGGAACCCTCGCCGTATTTGCCCCCATTGCACCAACCCTTTCACCAGCGATCTGCCACGACTTCGTCCGCTTCTGCCGCAATTCCTCCCTACAGCACGACTCTTGGGGGAGGTATGGCGAGGAGTGGGTCGACCCCTAGCTCGATCGCGTGCGGCCTGCGGTCGCCGATCGTGAGATCTGCTTCGTCGCACAACCCTCCCTGGGCACTCGCCGCATCGGGAGCCGGACACCGACCGGGTTCAGCCGGTACGTGCTCGACTGCGGGCACGTCGACATCTTCGAGACCGTGGGTGTTTGACTCGGATGCGAGTAGCGTCTGTAGTGCCAACAGTGGCGGCTGGAGTTCTGGTGGCGGAGGTGCTTCCGGACGTTCGAGCAGCCAGTCTGGAAAGACTAGAGAGAGACGGGTGACGGAAGATGGAGAAGAGGGTGAAGTCGATGAAGGTGGTGAAGTCTTTAAAGCTGAAGGTGATGTCGATTGTGAGCTATTCGTTGCCCACATACTTCTCGAATTCGTATCGCTCATCTGATCATCCGTTCGAAACAGTCCTCGATCATCGACCAGAGCCGAAAGGAGCGAAATTGTCGATCGACCGAGATGATCCAAGTCAGGTCGTGCTCAAAGTCACCCTGCCCGGGTTCAGTCTCGACAACATCACGGTCGCGATGCGACGAGGACACAAAGTTCACATTGTCGCCGACTCGTACGGCGAAAGTGGAGGACACTTTGAGAAATTGATTCACCTCGGTTCGGACGTGTCGTCGGTTGCACCTCGAGCAGAGTTCAACGGAACCGATCTCAACGTGTACATTCAGAGGAGACCTTCACGACCTTCAAGTTCGGCTTCGACTGCAGGAGGTTCTACCGCTGCGTTGCCTCCATTCGGCATGACCCGAGCGACTCCTGGTTCTCCCAGCTCTGCATTCTCGTCTCCGGACGTTGACGATTACCGTAGACAATCAATCGCATCGATTGCTTCGGCATGGTCGACTTCGTCCGAAACCGGTTACTCTTCGTCACATCGTGACTCGATTTCAACCGGTCATCCATTGTCGCCATCGCTCGAGTACCCTTCGCCAACTCTCGCCGACCTCGAACGGAGAAGATCCGAGGACATTCCTCCGCCGTTCACGGTGGTAGCGCCTCCGCTCAACCCGTTCGATGCCGAACTGAGGAAATCCAAATCAAAGAGCCTGACCGGGCCCGAAGGCGCAAAAGCTGCTGCGAAAGCCGCCAGGGAGGAGGCCGCGCGGCGGGCAAAAGAAGAGGCCCAGAAGTTGCCATCGAGCGCGAGGGGCGGCAGGAGGTTGCCGTTCCGTCGATCGAAAGAGGACGGTACAAATTCCGTCTCGTCTGGTTCGGCGGGAGAAAGTTCAACAAGCGAGGATGGCCCCTCCGCACTAGCTCCTCCAGTACCGATTGTGGTCAAGAAGGAGCTTCACCAAGTTCCCCCCAAGATCCCGGAAGACCGTGCGGTCTCTCCTGCAGGATCTACGATCGAACGCAACGGCACGATCAAAGCGAATTCTCGATCGACTTCACCCCTCCCTTCGAACTGTACCGCAGGATCTCCCACATCAATCTCGTCGAGCGTTTCGTCCAGTGCTTCTTCGTCCGTGTCCTCTCCGTTCTCTTCACCGCCACGCAGCGAACCTCGACCGTTGCCATTGTTCACGAACCCTTCGAACGCTCATCACACTCACCCTCGCCCGAAATTGCGAGAAGGCAACTTGACCCTGCGCGCTCCTGATGGGCAAACATTCGCCAGTCAAGCGCAGTCGCAGTGGCGCAACGGGTTTGTTAGTGGCAGTGAGAGCGAGATGGACAACGAAGGCGAGACTTTGACGCCGAGGTGGGAAGAAACTGGAATGCGGTTCCACCCTCAGCATTCTCACTCCAACAGTCCCAACAGCCATTCGTCGGCATGAAGCCCATAACGATCGCGGATTACGTATTCTCCCTTCCCACTCGCCAACTCAAAACAGACACTATTGCTCCCCCTTCGCTTTCTTCTACAACGTACTTTCTCGCGACGGAATCGCTGCCTCCCACTTAAACCCTTTTCTCATGACGATAAACCTTCATCCTCGGAAACCCTAATCTCCTATCGCTCTCTTTCCCTCCCAACCTGACATCCATGTATCACCCCTGCTTTCGAATCACGCTCATTGTCTACACTCCTCTCTCTCTCTCTCTCTCACTCGTTCATGCGCACCCGCAATTCTTCTCGCAAGTCCTCCACCGAGTTTTTTCTCCTCGTTCCTCTCCCTCCTCTTGTGCATATCTCTCCCTCTCTCTCTCTCTTTCGTCTCCCCTTCGTTATTTCACCCTCTTTTATTCTTTTTTTCTTCCCAACTTGCCCTTGTGAATATTTCGCTCGTTGCTTTGAACCCGTAGTATCCATGTTTGTATCACCCTCGTTCCCTGCACATAACCCAATGATTGCTCTCTTTTTCTCTCTCGCGGCGAACAATACGTAATAGAAACCTGAGAGCGAGATTTACAGTTGAATCATTTACGAGTGCCCCACGTCGACGTTTCCCCCCTTTCTCTCTCTCTCTCCTCACTCTCTACTCATCGAATACGTAACAAGATGCGTGTTCCCAACTCTGTCTACCTCGCGATGCTCTCGGTCGGAGTCGCGACCCTTGGATACGCTTCATTTGCAACTGCCACTTCTGCCGCCTCATCCTCCACCTCCACCACGGAAGGAGGACAAGGGTTGCAAGTCGAGGTGGTACACAAACCTACGAGTTGTTTGATCAAGAGTCAAGCGAAAGATCAACTCTCGATGCACTACGATGGCAGGTTGGCGAGTACCGGCAAAGAGTTTGATAGTTCGAGGAAACGTGGACAACCTTTCGTCTTCAAAGGTCATTTAATTTCCGTTCCAATTCTCCTTTCCTCGGCGTCGTAACGCAACACGAGAGAGGAAGAATGGAGAATTCCGGGTTTCGAAAGATTCGCGCTCAGGACTGACTTGGTTCTCCTTTTTTTTTTTTTTTTTTTTTTTCATGTTGACAGTTGGAGCTGGACAGGTGATCAAAGGTTGGGATCAAGGTCTACTCGACATGGTGAGATTGCCGGAAATGTCCCTCTCTGCTTTTCGAAAACAATAATTGATTGACGTTTGGTGCTATTTCTGAATGACAGTGTCCCGGTGAGCAGAGGAGGTTGACGATCCCTCCTGAACTCGGATACGGTTCGAGAGGTGCTGGAGGAGTCATTCCTGGAGGAGCGACCCTCGTCTTTGACGTAAACCGCCATTTCTTCCCTTTCGTCCCAAGACTTGCACATTTCCAAAGACTGATCATGATTACCTTCCTCAAAAACCAGGTCGAGTTGTTGGAGATCAAGAACCGTAAACCGGGTAAGGAAGAACTGTAAAAGTCTTCTTCCTTTCCCCTTTCTCGCTGCATCTGGAATCGAACGGCACCGTTTCTCAATCGTGACTGTTGTTTCCATGCGAGAACCTCGTTTGAAATGTCTCTACTGGCCATGAGGAGGGTTTCGAGTAGCGTTGCATGTGCAGAAGGAAAGTTATTGGCATTTGAGGGGGTAAAAAGGTAGCGAATGAATTGGCAACAACAGGTACGACGATTGTTTCTCAAGCAAATGTTAGACAAGAAGGGATCACGAGAAGGGAGGTAAAGAGCATCAGGCTGTTGTCGGTGCCGCTGCTGCTGGATGTTGATGAGAAGGAGGCAATTGACCTTGGGCCGAAATGGCAGTACCTGCCGTAACTGTCGCAACAAGTCCATGGTCAGGATCTCCCCATGCGATCTTTCCCCGTCGAATACATGACGGGAAGAAAGTCATCCTTACCCCAGGGTCTGCGATCCATGGGACATTGTTGTTTCGAACTGTCCGTGTCTAACCACTTTAACAAACAGTGCATGTGAAACACGTGGGTACATTCTCCCCAAACTGTAATTTGGAACAAGCGATTCGTCATCATCGGAAGGAATGTGCTTGCTGGAGAAACCTTGGAGCTGAACAGGAGTAAATACGCACTTGGTGGACAAGTGTCTCCAGGCAACTTGCAATCGGGACAACATCCGTCATACGCGACTCGACAGATACCGCATACGTCTTCATCGTCGTCGTCGTCGTCATCACCGTCGTCGTCGTTTGCGTTGTCTGCTTGTTGTTGTTGATCGGCTGCGGTTTGTTCGGAATCGTCAACCTGACGAGGCGGTTTCAAGTTCCATTTCCAAGACGCGACTGCATGATAGTGATTGATCGTGATTCTCATAGTTCCCCGGTTACAATCTTCACGAGTCGAGAGAGAAGCCGAGTCGCGCGGTGCAAAGAAGCCGATCAAGTTGATGAAACTTCTCTTCTCTCGCTCCTCTCACTTCTCGACAGCTTGATCACCGCCTCAGCTGCTCTTCTTGATCAACGAATCACCCGTATCTTCGACCTTGAACGTGATCGAGTAAAGAAACAAGACTCTAGATTGAACCTCTCCGCCCTATCCTTGTCCCTCCCATTCTCGGCTCCTCGACCAATCGACGATGCCAACGAACAAGAAATCCACGAAAGGAAAATCGAAAGGTCCCGAACTCGATCGCAATGGTCGACCAGCCAAGATCAAACGAGTCAAGGAAGTCGTGTTTGACCAAGAATCTCGCAAGTCAGTCAATCCTTCTCTTTATATCCTCTCTGTTTAATCTTTTAGTAACTCAAAAAGACTGACGAGATTATTTCGCGGGTGCAGGGACTATTTGACTGGATTCTCGAAACGGAAAAAGGCGAAACAGAATGAGAAAGTGAAACGAGCGGTTGAACGAGAGCGGGACGAACTGAGAAAGATGCGTGCACAAGTAAGTTCTCATGTTCCTCCAACCGTTTTCCAGCAATCTCTGCACGAGTTGGAACATGTTAAAATCATTCGAAAAGAGGCGATCTTTTGTTCAAGAAAGAATGTTGCTGATTATCTTTGGCACGTTTTCCACGTACTTATAGATTCGTGAACAACGGAAAGAACAAGCTGCGCACAACGTTCGAGTAGCCGCTGAAATGTATGGAGGTATGTACTTCATACTCTCCTCATACGAGTGTCACCTCTTTCACTTCCCTGTGTTGACCACTTCTTTCGGACCGATTCCACCAGACGCAGGTGCCGAGGGAGAAGCAGGCTCGGATGAAGATGTCGATTTCGGAGACTCTGCTTCTGATTCCGACGATGACAACGAGGAAGGAGCGACTGAAGAACCGACATCGTACGAAACTACGGACGCATTGACGACAGTCGAGATTGCACCCTTGTCGTTGTCTCGATCACCGACTCCAGAACCTTTGGTCGACATTGAACAGCGAGTGTTGCAGAATCAAGGGCACGTACCGGGCCCTAGTCAAACTGCCATGTCGAGTCACAAGAAACGGGTGAGAGGGACGAGTCAAGCACGACCGAAACTCAGTCGAGAGGACAAGAAGGAACGTGCGAAATCTGGCAAGGGAGGCAAGAAGAAGTTGGAGGGCAGGATGAAGGGAACCAAAGCGAGGAGCGCGAGGTGATTGTAGAACTTTATTCCACCCATCGAGGTGGTCTCCATTCGCACGACGAGTCGTTTCCCCTCAAGTATGTAGCAGAGACTGGTTCTGCAAAGCAACGACCGCGATTCGAGCGTGTCATAATAAAAATCCAGTTCGTCCAGGATTTCGATACCCCCGTTCTCATTTTCGACTACATAGTCGGTTCATTGATCAACACGGCCGATCCCTTCGACTTGCTTCGGACGAGCGTGGAATGCCATGGCCGAGTCCGGACTCTGCCGATGCGTGCTCGGCTCGATTTGCAATTAATTTCGCAAAAACCCCGACGAGCAAGGACCTCGCTGGTTCTCCCACGCGACGGATTCTTTCTCTTTCTGACGCTACCGGCACTGCTATGATAGACGCGAAAGAATACTCTGACGAGAAAGAGAAATTGACCGCCCGATCGCCAAGTGCGCATTGGCGCCATCTCTCAAGAAGGTTGCGACCGGTTTTACTCACGCAGTGAACGTGCACAGGTGGAAAAGCGATCGTAACTGATCGACGATCGTCTCCTCATCGCAGTTACCGTTTCCTTTGGGACAAGGCCGATTCGTACTAGCTTTGCGAACGTGGCTGCTCCCATAGATTTTTGCGAATGCTCGAGGGATTCTGGGACCTTCATCACGAGAAGGTCGCTGCAACGAGCGTCAGATCGAACAGGCTCTCTCTTGGCGAGCTGTGGCGAATAGTAAATACGCTTTCGATGCTCGGCGGATCGACCGGTACGCCGCCGATGGATGGTCCAGAGGCTCCAAGCATTTTTTTTCTTCCGGGTTTCTTTGCCCTTTTGCTTGCAAGCTTTTGGCGTGATCGATGCATTTCCGAATTTATCGAATCTCGGCACGCGCTGTGTCCCCACTTTCGCAGTAGACGCTTTCTCGGTCCCTTGTGGCGAGCTTTCCCCATCTCTCTCTCTCTCCTCTTTCGCCCCCCTTTCTGCTTCGTACCTCTCCCTCTTTGCGCCTTCTGCTCCTCCGCGTCCGGAACCTGATTTCGCATCTTCTAGCTCAAAAATGAAGGTCACTTCTTTCGCCGCGCTCGCGTCGATCCTCTCGGTCGCTGCCGCCCAGAATGCCAGTAGCTACGCCGCCGGCCTCCTTCAAGCTCTGCAAGCTGCCAAGTGAGCCCTCGATCTCGCCATCTCTGCCCTACGGCACGCCGCTGACGGGATGTGGGGAAACACCTCTCGCCGCCGGCTCTGTTTCGCTTTGTGATCTAGCTTGACCACCCTCGCGTCGGCCGCTTCGAGCAACGCTGCAACCCTCCTCCCCCTCCTCCAGCAGGGCAACCACACGGTCTTTGCTCCTACCGACAACGTGAGCTTTTTTTCTCTATTCTTCGGATCACGACCGTTCTCCGATCGAAGGCTGTAAATAACCCGCGTGTTGCCTCGTTCTCCAGGCGTTCTCGCAACTCCCCGAGAATGTCACCTCGGACGCGAACCTCGTCGCTCAGACGATCCTGTACCACATCTACTACGGCGCGTACGCTCCGACGAATCTCTCGTCGAACCACACTATCGCACGTTCGGCGTTGAACTCGACCCAGTACGTCAACTTGCCGTCGAACGCTTCCCAAGTCGCCGTTATCACTTCGGGAGGATCGGGATCGAGCAACCAATCGGCGACCGTGATCCAGGCGACTCGCAATGTCACCTCGACCGCGTTCACCAAGTACCAGAACCTCGACGTCTACATCATTGACGAAGTCCTCCAGTGAGTCGAATCCGTTCCATCCCGACAGATGTCGACTGTGTAAACTGAGTCGATGGGCGTCCGCAGGATCCCGGGTAACCTGACCGAGACTGCGACCGAGGTTGGCCTCACTTCCCTCACGGGAGCGTTGACCCAGTACGCCCCTCAAGCTGTCACGGCACTCTCCGAGACCAAGGGTATCACTGTGTTTGCCCCGGTCAACTCGGCATTCGAGAACGCCGCAAGCCTGCTCGGCCAACTCAACCAGACGACGATTGCCAACGTGTTGCTCAAGTTTGTTCTGTTTCCAGACTCTGTCAGTTCGATTCTAGTGACTGACGCCAGGGAATTCTCATTGCACAGCCACGTTGTCAACGGAACTGTCTTGTACTCGCCGCTTGTCACGAACGGCTCGAACGTCACTTCGGCGGGAGGAGAGGCTCTCAGCTTCATGACCAACTCTACCGGAGTCTTTGTCAAGTCGGGCAACTCGACCGCTCAAATCATTCGCGCTGACGTGAGTTTGTCCCCCATGTGTTTCACCTTTGACGATCTTGTGCGCGTCCAAGCTGACACCTTCGGAATACGAATTTGTTCGGGTTGCTAGATCCCCATCTCGAACGGTGTCGTCCACTTGATTTCGAACATTTTGGCGAACCCTGAATCGAACCCGTCGGCTGCTGCTTCGGCTGCATCTTCGGCTGCGTCGGTCGCTCGCACCAACACTGCTGTTGCTACCGGTGCCGTCACCGCCACTGGATCCGCTCCGGGAGCCTCTGGTTCCGGAAGGTCTGGAGGAACGTCGGGAGCTGGACAAGTCGTCGTTGGTGGCGGACTTGCTGGTCTCGTCGCTCTCGGTGTCGCCGCCCTCTTCTAAGCGGATCAAGCCTGAAACTCGACAACCTCGCATAGGCCTTTTTCCCCCGCTCATTCTCTTCAAATGTCGACAAGTGTTTATGATCCCGACGGGGTATCACACAGCGCTTCTCGAGAAAAGTTCTCGTGTTCCCTTCCTGTGAATTTCCTCCTCTCCATCGTTCGTAGCAACGGACTTTTTTGTTTCTCGTTCTGTGCGTGTCTCGTTGTAACGGATTTTTCTGTCTGAACGATGGATGCTCAAAGAGCAGAAAAGCTACTTTAATTGGCTCAAGCTGCCGCGAGAAACGAGAGACTCTCACGTTTCCCACGATCCGCATGCGTCAAACCAGCCGTTGGTTTCAACCATGAGTCAGTCACCTTGGATGTGGGAACGCTGTTTTTGCTGTCGACCAAGTCTGTGGACTCTCTCGAGCTCGGTCATCTTCGCACATTCAATGCTCGAATGGCGCGAGCGATGCCATACCGCACATGATCGTCATTCGTCATTGCGGATGTCATATTGAAGCGTCCCTCCGTAACAACTCCGCGGGACCGCATTGTCCCTCCCGCAGACGGCGAACTGTGCTCGCCACAAGCCCGGAACCGTGTGGTTTCGCTCTTGCACTCTCCACTTATCCTTTTCCGGAGCCGCCATCTATCCGAACAATGATCTTTCAGCATCCCGATGATTTCCGCAAGCCCGACTACATCCCTAGCATGGAGGTCAAGACATTTTACAGAGACTATCAAGGTGGCGGAAAGGATGAACTCGTGACGAGGCCGGACCCCCCGGTTTTCATCCGCGACGGTATGGGAGCCGCTGTGGCTCTAGCACTGCATTCTCCGCCTGGAGATTCTGGGGACAGGCCAGAGCTGCGTAGCATCGTGCTCAAGAAATCGCTGTCGATGAAGCACCTCGTGAGCTCAAGCAGGCCCCAGTCTCAATGTTGACGCGCTTTGCCGCCCGGACTGAATTGAGAGCATTCAGCTGATCTCCCAGCTAGCAGTCCCGGACCCAAGGGATCCGACCGCCCATGACATACGGAAGTTGATAGACGGACACTGGCCGACCGGGAGGTGGCACGATGTGAGCCTGCGACATTCGCTTAGCTCTCGGTCTTGTAGAATAGCAGGTGCGAGGCTAACGCGCTTCTTGCAGAGTGACCTGTTTCGAGACGTGGAGCGCCTCCAGCACGGATATCCCGGGAGGCCCGTCAAGTTGCGTCTCGAGAAACCGCTCGTTTGGCCGATTCCCATGAGCAACGAAGGCCTGCCTGGAATGTGCCTGGGAACCGCCGATATGATCCCCCAAAGCGCCATCTTCTACGCCAGCGTCCTCTATCGCCTCCGGAACGCCTTTGAAATTTTTGAGCGTCTTGAAGTTCAGCGTCACGGACACAACAAGCGCGGGAAACAGATCATGAAGGACAAGACCAGTGAACAAATTTCCGTAGAGGAAGACATTTACGTTGCATTGATTTCTGCGGCATTATACCGGGATGCCGCAGATGCTTCCGTCGACCATCTGAAGCTCACTGGCTCAGACCCGCTCAAATGGAAGGAACTTCTCGGGGCCGCTAAAAATGACGCATCGATCTTCGGACTCGAAAAAATGCATAGACAATGGAAGGTTTTTGACAACCCACAAGAAAGAAATTCGAGAATGGTACAAGAAAGCAGCAGTTTGGTGGATCCCTGACCAGTCTCGCCAGTCGGAGCAAGAGACCTCGATCAAGGAGAAGCGAAAGGTTTTGGTCAAGGCGTTGATCAGGTTCGAATTCTGGTATCAACAGAAAAGCTGTTTGATCGTAAGTTGAGACTGCTCCGCTCCCTTCGCTGGAAGTTGTTGACATTTCTTCCTTTCGTTGAACAGCATGTGCGTTTTCCTCTATTTGTCTGAACGGAGCGGTGAGTACTGACGCATGCTTCACTCTGATGGACGGGACTTCCTCCAGACCGCCTCGAGTCTCGCTCATCGTTCGACGGGTTTTTCTGCTTTCTCTGTCGTGTCCCGTCGAATTCCTCTCTAAACAGCCTCAACTTTTTCTTCCGCCCTATATGTGTCTACGCGTTCCAAAATGATTTGTTTCTGAGTGTTTGAAAAAAGATGGACTTCTGCGCTGATGGAAAACAACCTCGAGATTGCAGTATTGCGCGGAGCTGCTGAAGCTAAGAAAACGCTTGCAAAAATTGAGAACATGAGCGCATGACTAGCTCTAGTACTCCCCTTTCTCTGCTCGAGTCGGTTCAACTCGCTTCTCGCCTCTACGCAAGCGGAGAAACAAGGTCAATTCGTCAAGCCCGGCAAGAAGGAAAAAGAGGGTTATCAGGGACTGACACGGTGTTTCCGAATGAATTCCCACCCATACTTTGTCCCGTCGTCGTGCCCACTTGTGCTGCTCCGAATCCTCTGTCGACTCGAAACAATACCCGTTCCAGCGGTAGGGAGAGAGAGAGAGAAAAAAAAAAAAGGTCAGCTGCGCAATCCTCGACAGGATAGTTTGAAAAAAGAGGTGGGTCTGCTTCCTCGTACTCACCCCAAGTTTCCCCTAGTGACGTCGTCTGTCGCAAAGGAGAAGGTTGTGAGACAGAAACACAGGTGTTTGGAGAAGGGAAAAAACGCACGGTTCTCGTGTTGATGTTCGGCTTGATCACCTTTGACATGGTGAAACGCTTTGTCGACTGCTCCGAGTAGACCTGACATCCTTCTTGTGTGTGTGATGCTCGTTTGTAGTTGATGTCTGTTGTTTTTTTGAATGGAATCCGCACGGGTGAATTCGGGGATAGGTTTGATTGAGTTTGCGTATGCAGAATTGGACGAGAGAGAGAGAGAGTCTGAGGAGAGAAAGGGAAGAAGAGCAAGTGCACGAAAGCTTTCTGACAAGAAGTATCTATGCAGGAAGAGGAGAGCCGCAAAAAGCCTTTGGTCCAGATCTGAATGACTTTGTGCGTTTTATTTCGAGCTTGAATCGCCCGGGCGTCATTCAACTTCCTGCTCGGACCGATGACGTTTGTCAGGAACCCCCCTGCAGTCTCTCGCGCTCGGGGCGACATGTTTGCAGACTACAAAATGTAGATACGAGCTGTTGGGAGAAAGCTTTTGCAAGATTCGTTTCTGTTTTCAGGAGCGTAGGGAAAAAAGCACATAGATAGAAAGAGGAGAGAGATACAAGGCGAAGTTGGAGAAAATGGGATCTGAAACTGGGTTCTTCATACAAAGAGAGAGAGGGGGAGCGAGCGACTTTTTACTTGGCCTCCTCGATCTTCTTGGTAAGTTCCGGAACGGCATCAAACAAATCTAATAGGATGAACGAGGTTCGTGTCAGGTTTCTTTCACAGTAGAGCGAGTTGGGACAAGAGAGCCTTACCTGCGACGAGTCCGATATCGGCAACTTGGAAGATGGGTGCGTCTCCGTCCTGTCGCAGTAAACAATATCTCATGAGGACCAAAGAACCTGATCCAACACCGAGGGAGAAGATAGAGAAAAAATGGTACCTTGTTGATCGCGACGATGCATTTCGAATCTTTCATACCTGCCAAATGTTGAATCGCTCCCGAGATCCCGACCGCAACGTACAGTTCAGGTGCAACGACTTTGCCCGTCTGTCCCACTTGAAGACTGTTGTCGGCGTACCCTGAATCGACTGCCGCACGCGAAGCTCCAATCGCAGCTCCGAGGGAATCTGCGAGGGGAACAATGGTCGAATCGAACTGGTCCTTTGATTTCGTACCTCGTCCTCCTGAAACGATGCGGGATGCAGCTCCGAGATCCGGTCGTTCCGATTTGGTCAACTCTTCCGAAACCCATTCGGCTTGCTCTATCGTCAAGAGACTGATATGAGTATCTCTTTAAAAAGGGAAGGGGTGAAGGGTGTGAAAAACGTACTCTCGCCAACATGTTTCGCTTCCGAGACGTCGATCGAAGCTTCTTCCGCACCGGGTTGCGCCGGGTCCCACGTACTCGCACGTACGGTAAACACTTTGATGTCGTCTTTTGATCGGACGGTCGAGATGGCATTGCCGGCATAGACGGGTCGAGTGAACGTGTCTTCGGCTTCGATCGACATGACATCCGAGATCTGGGTTTTGCGTGCGAAGAAAAGTCAGGACAGAGAAACGAGCATTTTTTGTTTCCGTAGCGCCCTTAACTTGTTGAGTGTTCAAGAGGGCGGCGACTCGCGGGAACAAGTTTTTGCCGAGAGCCGAATGAGGTCCCGCGAGGTGGGTAAAGTTGCCGTCTTTGACGAGTTGAGCGAGGAAAGGAGCGACGGGTTCGGCAAGCGTGTGTTCGAGTGCGGGCGAGTGGCGCAACAAGAGCGATTTGAGTCCGAGGCTGGAGAGAGACCCAATTGAAACAAGAACACGTCAGTTATACTAATGGGATCGCTTTGCAGAGTGGTCGAGACGAGCAGTGATCCGGATGCGTCTGCGTGCCCCTCATTCGGCTACCTCGACTTGCCGATCCCTTTGCACCCAACACGCCCGAGAATGCTCGCTCTCTCCAATTCTGCCTTGGTTCTGTGCACAGGGTTGTATCCGATCGAGCGAGCAAAGTACAGGGGGAGAGTGTGTCGAACTGACTTCTTGACAGCTTGCGATGCCTGTTCGACGCTCGACTGGTCCTTGCCGATCAGAACGCCGTGCACGTCGCCACCGAGCTTCTTGGCAGCGGTGATCGCGTTCAGGGTCGCGGGTACGAGTTGGGCGTCTTTGGTCTCGAGGAACACGAGCGCGTTCGCGGCGAAGCGACTCGCACTCGTCGAGAACATGCGAGCCGAACGAATGGCGGTCGGACGCAGGCGAGTCAACATGATCGAGATTCAACGTCGAGTTGGATCGAAGAGAGTCGAGAGCGAAGTGCGGGGAGCGGGAGGCGGCGAAAGAGTCAGCCGCGGCGGCGAGCGTTTCGAGGCGGGAGATCGTCGGCGTCGCCTCAAGCGCCGGGTGGAGATTCTCGCCTCGCTTCGCGGAATACTCACACTCATGTCGGATTACTAGGATACTGCTTCTCCAATTCTCCTGATTGTTCCGTCGTCCCGTGATCCTCTCCAACGAGGTTATTTGTCTGTTTATTTGTCTAGCTTGTATTCGGAATTGAGAATCAGTATTCCACTCCTATTGTTTCTCGGGGCGCGCGCGCGATCTCGTTCTCGCTTCTTCTGTTGCATTCGGACGCAACTCGCCTCTCCGCAACAGCTCTACAGACATGCCTCCTCGCCGTACGTAACCCTTTCAGCGCGCGGTTTTCTTCCCATTGCCCGACTCAAACTCTTGATTGTTGTTCATCACTACGCGCGTATTCTTCTTTCTCCGAATCACCGGCACGAAACTCGCCCGTTGCAGGCGGCCGAGCTTCTACCGCTTCCGAAGCAGCATCGGAACCTCGTCGATCGTCTCGCAAGTCGATCACGGTCCTCCCTCCTCCTCCTACTCCATCCAAGACCAAGTCAACCCCCAAGTCGACGACCAAACCTGTAAAGAAACCCGTTGCGAAACGAGGCAGGACCAGCAAAGTCGTCGAACGTGACGAACAAGATTCGGACGAATTGACTGAACCGGAATCGAGTGAAGACGAACTATCGAGTGACGACGAAGAGACTCAAGTCGGCAAGAAACGTAAAACTCTTTCGAAACCTACCAAGAAGGAACCTATCACGAAAAAGGAGAAACCTGCACGAGTGATCAAACCGAAACCTCAGAGACTGTTCAAACAAGGGTTGAACCCGATCCCGAGTTTGTTCACTCCGATCCCACTACACTCTCAATTCGATCAAGTACAAGTTGAACCGATCCCCGAACCTCGAGATGCGCCGAGGACCGTGTTTGTGTTTGGTACCGGAGACATGGGTCAACATGGGTTGGGAACCGACACGCTCGACGAAATCAAACGTCCTCGTCGACACGCGATCGTACAGGACAAGATTGATCAAGCTGAACCAGGTTGGAACCGTGGAGTCGGAGACCTCGTCTGTGGTGGTATGCACACGTTGGCGATCGATGCTGATGGCAAAGTTTGGTCTTGGGGGTTCGTCTCTCTCTCTCTCTTTGCAAAGATTACGCAAAGTTCAACGATTCGCAAGTCAATATAGTATCAACGACAATGCCGCACTCGGTCGATCGACTTCGAAACCTGGGATCGATTCGGAAGAACTCGAAGCGAACCCGTTCGAGGTTGAAGGGTTGACCGGTCCGAACGAACACGAGTTCAAAGCGGTTCGAGTCGCGGCAGGAGATTCCGTCAGTTTGGCAGTCAGTGAACAAGGTCAAGTCAAAGCCTGGGGTTCCTTCCGAGTAAGAAACACACACACACACAACCGCATCTCTCAGCTCTCTCTCGTACAAAAAGCTGAGTTCGCTATTTCGTCTCGGTTGTAGTCTGCAGAAGGGTTGCTCGGATTCGATGGATCTTCCGACAGTTCGAAAACTCAGATCAACCCGACGACGCTCAAGAACCTCGACAAACACTCGGTCGTTCAAATCGCCTGTGGAGACGATCACTTCCTCGCGTTGACTTCAACCGGGTACGTGTTTGCGTGTGGTAACGGAGAACAGAATCAACTCGGACGCAAGATTGTTCAACGTCACAAGACGCACGGATTGACTCCGGAACGATTGGCACTCAAAAACATTGTCCTCGTCGGTACGGGTTCGTACCACTCGTTCGCAGTGACCGAAGCGGGACAAGTGTACGCATGGGGTTCCAACTCGTTTCACCAAACCGGAGTTGCCGACGAAGATGGAGGGTACCAAGAAGTGATTGAAACTCCTACCCTCGTTCGAGCCCTCGACCCTGCCCAACACGATGGAGCTCGAGTGGTTCAGATTGCTGCGGGTGCTCATCACAGTTTGTTCCTCCTCTCGAACGGACAAGTGTGGGCCGTAGGAAGGACCGATGGTCATGAAGTCGGAGTACCCGACTCTCACGAAGAGATGAAACAGAACGAACTGCGCAAAGACGAAGCGCGCAAACAACGTCAAGCTCGAGAACAAATCGAACTCGAACAGCGATTCGACAAGGAAGGCAACGTCACGGCACGAGACGAAGATGGGGAACTGTTGACCAAGGAACAAGCCGAGTTTGAAGCAAAGGAACATGCGGCGAAAGCGGTGCCGTTGCCGAACGACTATGTCGAGAACCTGACTCGACTCGAATTCCCAAAGGAACCGAAAACGAACGACCCTTCGTTCAAAGCGGACGATTTCGATGAAGACACGGAAATTGAACCCGTCTCGATCGTCTCGATCGCTAGTGGTACCCGTCACAATTTCGCCGTCAGTGCGAGAGGGTACGTGTACAGTTGGGGAGTCGGACCGAGCAGTCAACTCGGACAGGGGAACGAAGAAGAAGTTGAAACTCCGACCAGGATCTGGAACACGGCGTTGAGCAACGTGAGGGTGATCAAAGCCGAAACGGGTGGACAACACTCGGTCCTCGTTGGAGTCGATCGCGACTGGCAGGACAAACTCGACAAGCGAACCGAGGCACAAAAGGCCCAACAACAACAAGAGGCCGAGGACGACAAGAAGCAAGAGTCGGATCAGGACCACGAGGGAAACAAGGAGGACGAGAAGAAGGAGAGTCAAGTCAACGGCGACTCGATGCAGGTCGATGGTCAAGGAGACGAGGAGAAGAAGGAGTAGCTTCTGTCTCTCGCTACAATTATTGTGCGATTATTGCGCAAACAACCTCCTTTGAGCACAACTGGAAACCCGGAGCAAGATAATCCTTCGACGTTGCGATTCTCGGGAGCCAGCGTGCCTCTTGAGCACTTGACGATCCAATCATGTGGACTGTGTGAGAAACCGGTACAATATGCGTATCGAGGTGGTTGCAAGATTGATAGCGTGTCGGATGACGTGAGTCTTGGGTGGGGAAAGATTCGCTTTCCCAAGGTTCCCCTCCTCTGACCGCACACACCTATAGCTATTTGGTTGCCTATCGATACCAGCACCGATCACCAATGAAAGGGCTACTCGTATTGTACCTGTTCTCGTTGGCGATCGCAATCTCGTCGCTCGGACTGTCGATCGCTTCACTAGTGCATCCAAACTGGTTCGCTCTCCCTACCTCTCAGTCCCGCATTCGGATTGGAAGATCCACTGACGCAGAGGCAGGCAACAGGATCATCACGAGACCTTTCTCGTCGCACCATGACTTGAACCTGGGAACCCTCGACGACTCGCCCATCAACTTGTCCATGTCGAACCAGTACGGGTTGTTTGAAACGTGCACGACGACCACTTACACCCTCGATGCCCCTCAACGTCGACGATCTGGGTTGACGCACAAAGTCGAGTGTCGCAAGTTCCCTCAACGTTCGATCGATTGTCAGGGCAAGGAAGGAGCGGCGTTCTGTGATCGATGGTTACTCGCAGGGTGAGATTCCCCTTTACGAGAAGAGAAGAAAAAACAGGAAAAGCTGAATGTGAGGCGTTGGAAACAGTTACGCCCATCAATTGAGCCTCATTTTCTCAATCACTTCGATCCTGTCGGTCTCGTTGACCCTCGTCGGAACCGCGACGGTCGGGAAAGGGTACCGTACCGAGAAACTGAGGAGCGGGTGGAAACTCGTCGTAGGGTTGTTTGCGCTCGAACTGACGACGTTGGCCATCGCGTGGATCATCATCCTGTGGGAGTACCACCACGAGAAGATGTTCTCGATCCCGTGGGGTCACAAACGATTAGGTACGCTTCTCTCTCTCTTTCGAATCGCCTCGTGTCGTGCAAAGGGTTTTACTGAAGAGAGCTATTCACGAATCATCAGGGAGCGCATTTGTCGAGAGCGTGACGGCGTTTGGATTGTTGATTGTTGCCATCTCGACGATCGTGTTTGTACGAATCACACAGAGATTGCGGATCGTCGCATCAGGTGCAGCTCGGGAAGATGGATACCAAGAGATTTCTTCCTAGTTCTCCATCTTGTTTCTCTCCCATGTACACAAGTTTCGAGGCGGGTCTTGGTTTCTCGAGTTTGCGAGACACTCATATATCTTGCAAAGAACTTTTCATGTTGTATTTCTTTTGAGTGAGGAAAAATCAGATTGTAGTTTGTGCTCGAATCCGTTCCGCCTCTTCCATTTGCCATTCAAGCAACAACTCGACATTGTGTTCACCTCCAATCGCATCCTTCAACTGTTCCTCACTCGGTTCGACATCCTTGTCAATCTCGGTTCGAATCACGTTCCCATTCGAGTTGGGAAAGTACTCTTGTTCGAGTTGTTGAACTAGTCGAGATTCACCGTCTTGACCTCGTAACGCTTCGACCCTCGTCACCAACAACGAGTACATCAACGTGATTGAAAGCAGGTTTGGTTCACTCGAAGATCGAATCGAGCTAGAGGAGGAAGATGGAGGTTGAGGGAGAGAAGCGAGGAAGAGTGCTTGGAACAATTTATGAGATGGAGTCGAAAGGTGAATCGGGATCGGCAGGGTCGATTCAGAAGTGTTTGAACTCGAGGACGAGGTGGAAGAAGAAGAGAGGGGCGAGGTTGGGAAGAACAAGTACGAAGGGATCGGATGCAACTCGTCTCGATGACTCGTGCGTGACACAGAAGTTGATGCTGGAGGAGGAGGAGGAAGTTGAGATGCGAGGGTTTTGAGAGTTGCGATTTGAAACAAGAGATGTGGGGACAACAAGCTTGTATCGATCGATTCGAGCTCGCGACCTGCTGCAGGAAGAACCCGAGAAGGATCGGCAGGAGCGACCACAGGAGGAAGAGGTTGACCGCAAATTGTCGGCTTGTGTAGAGACCAATCGAGAGTCTGACACGATCTGGAAGACGAGCAGGTTCAACAGTTCAGCACGATTGAGGGAAAAGAGGTCCAAGGAAATGAGAAAGAGATAGTTTTAGATCGCACTTTGAGCAGTAATACGTCTTGCGTTGTCCACCCGTCAGGGTTTGACACCTAGCACACACGAGGAACTTGGAATCGACTGGTGCCGTCTCGGCTGAATCGCATGCAAGCGAGTTAGTCGAAGAAAGAACGCGGTCCGAGAGGGAGGAGGAAACCTACGAGTTTTTAGGCATGCTCGGCACTCGATCTCTGTCGTCATCGTAATCGACGTATGCAAGGTTACACAGGTACGGAACTTGGGACGCGAGAGAAGGAGATGACGAAGATGTTGGCGCGAACTTGCGCGCCGCTCGTCTCGCTCATCGTGACCCTCTCGATTGTCCTTCGGCCCTGATCCAGCAAGACGATTCCGATTCGACTCCAGCTCATCGTGTTGACCAAAAGGAGTGATTGACCAGAACGCGTGTTTGGGCTGATCTCATCTGTCTCCCTCTTTCGCCTGTTCACGCGCCGATCTCGACCTCTTTGAACGATGCCGCCTCGCAACCAGCAGCGTCCACCGTCGTCGCTCTCGAACCCGAATGGCGGCCCTCCTGCCGCTGCGTCCCCGATCGCCCAGCTTAACCCGCAACAACTCGCCGCGCTGCAAGACCACATTCGCCAGACTCGCGCACAGACTGGCCAGGAGTTCACCCCGGCCATGATCACCGAGTGGATGGTTCGCAATGGGATCAACATCCAACCCGCCCAGCCCGCACCACAACCTCAACCTCTCGCCCAGCCCGGCGCTCCTTCTGTCCCACAGCAGCAGGCGCAAGGGAACCTCGATGCCGTCCTGAATCACCTGTATCCCCCTCAACTCGCAAACAACCCGAATGCGGCGAGGCAACACCTTCAGAATGTCCTGTTCCCACCGAACCAAGGTCCTAAACAATCCCCGTTCCTCGCCCAAGTCATGCTCCTCGCTCAGAACGGCAGACTCAGTCAAGAACAAATGGCTCAGCTGAAAGCCGCAGTCGGATCACGCAACAATGCCCAAGGTGAGTTCTTGATACCCATCTTTCTTTTTTGCTTTTCCTCTATCGAGTGTTTGCGCTGAGAATCGATTTCTTTGTTCTCGAAATAGCTCAACAACAGCAACAACAAGTCAATGCAACGTCTGCTTTCCCACTTGCGCCAGCGAATCAACAAACACAACAGAACGCTCAAGCTCCTCTCGCGGCTGCAAATGGCTCCAACGCGATCGCGTCTGGAGCACCTGTACCGACCGTGCCGGGCACCACAGGGGTCGCAGGAACGGGTGCGACCAACTCGGTCAACGAACAGCAATCGGCGACGCAAGCGGTACAACAGTTGAGACAACGCGTACACCACATTGAAGCGTTGTTGAACCGACCCGATATCAACGACGAACAACGATCCAAGATGCAAACTGAACTGGACAATGCGAGGGCGAACTTGTCCAAAGTTGTCAAAATGTTGTTGGCCGCTCAACAACAACAACAACAACAACAACAGCAGCAGCAGCAGCAGCAACAGCAACAGGCTCAGCAACAACAGCAACAAGTCGCACAGGGACAGGGACAGAATATGAACCTCGCGAGTTTGCAAGAAGCGCAAAGAGTCGCGATGGAACGTAAAGCACGAGAGTTGCAAGCCCAGGCTCAACAACAAGCGCAAGCGCAACAGGCGCAACTACAACAATCCGGAACTGGGTTCCCTCCATCCGGTCAATCATCATCAACACAACAACAGGGGATCTCGAGTCAACCTCTGAGATCGAACCCATCGACTTCAAACTTGGGAGGAACTTCTGCAGATCCTACGAATTCGGCCCTGGTCACGACGGCACAACAGGCAGCGCAACAGGCGGCTCAACTCGCGATTCAACAGGCAACGGCGAATGGCAAAAAATTGACCAAGAAACAACAGACGGAAGCGGCGAACCAAGGGATGTTGGCGTGGCAGCAACAACAGAACCAACAGCAACAACTTGCTGCACAACAACAGCAACAACAACAACAAGCTGGAGCAGCTGCTGCCGGTACTTCGGGATCTCAACCTTCAACAGGAGGCAACACGAGTTTCTCGATGCCAGGACAGATGCCAATCCCTTCCCAACTAGGCGTATCGAACCAAGTCCCAATCGAAGGGTTTCCGAGTTCGAGACCGACAATCAGTAGTGGATTGGCCAACAGTCCGAGCGTGTCGACTCCGGCGATCCTTCGACATCCTTCCATGATCGGATCAAACTCGACCACAAACTCGCAGCTCGCGCTCGCAAACTCGACTGGATCTTCGGGAGCGGCTTCTGCTTCGACGACTACGATGATGTTGGAAGGCAAAGAAGGGTTGCCCGGGAGAGACTCGAGACCTGATGATTCGAAAGGCCGAACGGTTGCAAAACGCAAGATTCGAGACCTCGTTGAAACGGTCGATTCGAAAGAACGCCTCTCGGATGAAGTCGAAGATGTCAGTTGTTGTCTTTTTGGTCCTTTACCGCCGAGTTTCTAGAGACTGATCTCTCTCTCTCTTTTGCGTTTGGTTGTGCGGTGATCACAGCTCTTGCTCGAGATTGCAGACGACTTTATCGACAGCGTCACGAGATTTGGTTGCCAATTGGCAAAACATCGCAAATCGGATCGATTAGAAGTTAAAGATCTCGCTCTCCACCTAGGTTCGCTCTTCCCCTCCCTATCCCCTTTTTTCCAAAAATCCACTCTCTAACTTGTGAACGCGCACTGTTAGAACGTTCGTACAACATTCGGGTACCAGGGTTCACACCTGAAGAGATTCAAGCGAGGAACGGGTTGAGTCAGAACCCGAATTCGGCCATGTTGTCGAGTGCTTCTGCCAGTGCGAACCTCGCGGGAGGAGGTGGAGGAGGCAGGAAAGGTATGGTTTTGCCACCAGGAGCGGCCATGAGGTTGGCAGCGGTCAGAGAAGGAGGTAGGAAACGATGATCCGAATGCAAAGACAGGGTTTTTTTTTCCTCCAGCGGGAGCAGCTCTAAGAACCAGAACACATCATTTCGTCTTTGCACGGTCTCTCATGACTCTCTTCTTTGTTTTCTTCTTTCGATGCTCGTTTTCGATTGCAAAGCCTCTGTTGACGAGATGAGCAGAAATCTTA
Source organism: Sporobolomyces koalae (assembly GCF_050403365.1). Classification (NCBI taxonomy): domain Eukaryota; kingdom Fungi; phylum Basidiomycota; class Microbotryomycetes; order Sporidiobolales; family Sporidiobolaceae; genus Sporobolomyces; species Sporobolomyces koalae. The sequence goes on from NW_027481748.1 coordinate 224,555, forward strand.
TCTAAACTCGCATGTCGTACCGGAATCAGCTCGTCTCTCTCTCTCTCTCTCGACGGCTAACGTTGAAAGCAACACTGAATACAAGAATAACAAATAGTCATGACTGAACCCTCAAACCGTTAATCGACCGACTTTTTGTTCGAGGTAGAGGAGATCCCAGGAATCTCTGCCAACCAAGTTCCAGGTACCCACCCTACCGTGCCATCTCGTTTCCTTCCCATCCACCATCCCATCGATTCTCGTTCCTCTTTTGTCGACAAGATGGCGATGATGTCGTCTTTCTCAAACTCGAGTTCCTTGTCTTTCGATTCAGGAGGAGGAGTGTACGAATGCAGCGCACGCATGAACACAAGTTGTGAAGGATCGAGAGCAGTAGTCGGTTGAGGAGTCGGGATCGGTCGACCAAACTGATCAAACTGAGGCTGTAGAGCCGAGCCAGGAGGTAGATTTGCGATCCGAGCGGCTTCGGCAGCTTGTCGTTCAGTGATGAGTCGTACGAGTCGATTCATGAGCCAAGGCAACCCGATCACGGTCAAGAGGAACACGAAGAGAGGTTTCTTGGCGAGTTTCGGTTTCGAACTAGAGTTGGATCCAGTCGTTCCCGTTTCGAACGCTTTGAACTCGGCGGACGAGATGCTTGAAGCTGAAGATCCGGATGGCGGCGGGGTTCGACCGGTGAGTCGATACAGCATGGTTTTGATCCATCGAACGAGGGCGAAAATGCTCAAGACTTGACCGAGGTAGTTGCGCAAATGACCAAATTGTTCAGCGACGCCAATCATGGCAAAGAAACTTGAATGAGTCGCCATGAACGTGCTCTCGAGCATCTGAGCGAACCCTCCAAACGCTCCAACGATCGCTTGAAGCATCTGGAACGTCTGAGCCGTCCCATGTTCCATTCGTTGCGAGAGTGAAAGTTCTTCGGGAGAACCGGGCATCGGGTATCCACCGATCCCTGCCATGCCCCCCATACCACCGTACCCTGCACCGTAAGCACCCATGCCGCCGTACCCTCCGCCCATCATGGAACCGTATCCACCGTACCCACCTCCGTATCCGGTACCGTATCCACCGTACGATCCCATACCCCCGTACGAGCCGATACCACCGTACCCACCTGCGCCGTAGCGGTTGTACGAAGAAGCGTACGGGGAAGCCGTCGCCGAGTACGGTGACAACTATGAATCGTTGCGGGGGTCAGTTTTACGTGGTCTCTTGTTCGAAAGACCAAGCGAAGACACGTACAGCAGAAGTGGTCGCGCCGTAGCCAGCAGTGGGTACCGTCGTACTCGAAGCTGCACGGTGCAACACAATCAGCTCTCCTCGACTCGGGGCCGAGTGCGGAACGTATCCACGAGCAAGAGGTAGACGACGTACATGTAGTCATGGTGGTAGGTCGATCAGGGAGTGCCGGAGTCGAGCTGGTCGAAGTAGCCGGAGCCGAAGCCGAAGCGGGTTGCGTTGACCCACTCGTCGCGAGCATCGAAGACGCGGCGGCCTGAGGTGCTTGAGCTCGTTCCCACGGTTTCGGAGGAGAGGGGGCCATGTGGTCTCTCTCTCGGGGTGTGGATAGCGGCGAGATGTAAACGTTGCGAGAAACTTGGCCGGCAATTACAGTAATCGTATTCGCATGTTTTCCGGATTACAAAAGGTTAATTGTAATCGCAATTCTACCGGAAGTTGCTCGTCCACCAGACAGCGTCTTGCGGCTCCAGCGATACACACAATCTCTCTTTCTCTGTTGCGTTCGGGATAAAAGTGTGCTAGTGCATGCTCTTGACGGCTCGATCGCTTCGACCTCGCATACCTCGACGCCTCGTACTCTCTCGACCCCCCACTTGGACCCGATTCGAACCGACATCTACCATGACCCTTCGAACGACGCTCGAATTGACCACCGGTTACATTCTCAAGCAGTACGAACGACACCTAGCGTCTGACAAGCACGATCAAGCCCTGGTTGTTGCGATTCAAGGACCTCAAGGTTCTGGCAAATCCTACCTCGCGTCTCTACTCGAACACAGTCCGAAACTCGAACACCTCAAGATCGCCAACTTGTCGTTGGACGATTTGTACTTGCCTCATGATCAACTCGTTCGTCTCGCGGAATCGAACCCCAACAACTCGTTGTTGTCGGGTAGAGGTCAAGCTGGAACTCATGACCTCGAACTTGGAATCAACGTGCTACGAGCTTTGAAAGAATCAAACAACAACACTCGAGTCGACTTGCCAAGGTTCGACAAGAGTCTGTTCCAAGGACAAGGAGATCGAGTCCCCAAAGAACAGTTTCGAACGATCAAAGGCAAAGTCGACCTCGTCTTGTTTGAAGGCTGGATGAACGGATTCCAACCGATTTCGCCAAGTTCGGAACTCGATGCAATCTTGAACCTCGAACATTCTGATCAACGTCGACAAGCGTTAGGGATTCGACCACAAGAAGAACTGTTTCTGGAACAGTACTCGCACGAGGTTTTGGAACGGTTGAATCGAGACCTTGAACCGTACTGCGAGTTGTGGAACCTAGTCGATGCGTGGGTCGAACTGAAACCTGAACAGTTGGGATACGTGTGGGAATGGAGACTCGAGGTATAAACATCCTCCCTCTCTCTCTTTCGTCTCTTGCTAGATTACTGAAGCGAGTTTACAGCAAGAACATTCGATGAAAGCCAAAAACGGTGGTATCGGCATGACTGACGAACAAGTCAAAACTTTCATCTCTCGGTAACCTTTTTTTCTTTTCATTCCCCTCGCGTTTCTCTCTCTCTTGACCTTTGAAACTGACAATCAAGACTTGTCTCAAGGTACATGCCTGGATACGAATTGTTCTCGACCGGTTCTCGTACTGCGAGAAGGGCTTGGCGACGACAACAACAACAAGAACAACGAGAACACGACGACCGCAACTTGTTGACGATCGAAATTGGCAAACTTCGTCAAGTGGTCAACGTTGACGAGACACCTTGAACAGGGGTCGTCGTTTAATCTCGAGTTTGAGAAGCCAAGGGCAAGTTTTTCTCGGACTCGTCATGAGAAATTAGATAGAAGAAGGGTTGAGAAGGTTCGAGATGGGGTATGAACGAAGCACGTGTTTCGGACAAGTACGTCATGGGGTCTAGCCTTTTTTCTGAAACAAAACACCTCGTATTATGGACTGTAACTTGCACGCGTCAAAGGTATTACCAGCTTCTAGAGTGATTATCAAATTTCCTGGGGGTGGTCAAAGATATTAGATCGCATTTTGATCCCATCAACTCGAAAAACCCGGACTTTGATCTGCGCAGCGATTCGGACCCCTCCTTCACCGCGTCAACAAGACGTACTCGCCCACGCTCTTGACCAGCAAGTAGATACGACCAAGGTACACGAGAGGGGCAAAGCGCGCGAAAGCAAAGGAGAAAACGATACGGAGCATAGGCAACCTCAGATCGACGATCCCGTTACCGTCTCACCAACTCGGCTACGGAGCATTCGCTTGCCCGTCCTCTCTCTCTCGCCGTTTCGGAGCACACACTCGCATTGTGAGTACACCCACGGGATTCATCGTTGTTCCCGCGGAAGAAGACTTGGGGGGGTGGGATTTGTCAAGAGTGGAGGGAGAATCGGTTAGCGCGAGATTCGGGTTCGCCGACTCCACCTTTGCACAACTTGGGACACGAAGACGCAACCATACGACAAGGGAATACTCGACGATTGAGCATCACGCTGTCCAAGTTGCGCCGTGGTGAGAGGCCCAAGTCGAGACGGATCTCGCATTGATCGGACCCACCAACCTCCCCTCTCTCTCGCCGTCCTCGTGGGCTACAACGGTTGGGAACACTTGGTCAGGAACTCCGACGAGACAGGATCTTCGAGCTGACCCCCGGTGCTCTTACTGTTCAGTGTTGCCCACGCGCAGGGTGCTTTCCCCCCCGAAAGTCATCCTTTCAAATTCGAGCTCCACCTGAGCCGTTTCAATCTTTCCGCCTAGTGCCGGTCTCTTGACTGTGCCGACCCGACTCGTCTCGCTAGGCTCTGACCGATTCGAGTTTTTTCTGGTTGGTGCGTCTCTCTGATGCATTCAAAGCCCGAGCCAACACGGCGGCGTTTTTCTTATCTTTGAGCAAACACTGACACTGATCTTCAATCGTCGACCCAGATAGTTTCCGGCGAGTTAGAGACACCCGTGCCCCTCCCAATGGACGAGGAGCCGCAGAGAGGGTCTCGACGTGCATTCGCTTCGACCATGCCTCGACCCATTACCGCAGTCGCCCCAACCTACCTCCGCACGCAGTCGTCTCCAACGCTCGCCCAGAAACAACTCGCACCTTCTCCCACCTCGTCGACGTTCATAGGAGTTCCAATGAGACCGAAACCTCGACCGAGACTCGTCGAATCGAACCGGTCGAAACTCTTTCGAGAACAGGCCGTACCGGTCCTAGTCGTCGATGAACAGTTGACCATCAGGGAGATGAACCGCAGTGCGAGGAGGGTGTTTGGACTCGAGTCCAGTCCGTCGTCGTCGCGTGCCGCCGCCGACTCTTCGAAACCGGCACCCGACCCACGAGAAAACGATGACAATGCAGCCGTCTCGTTGAACCTGCCGTCCGGATGTGCGACTTTCTTCTTCGCCGCGGCAGACCCGCAAGGGGAATCGACCGAAGAGGAACAGGTTCGACGCGAGATTGTCAGGTTGGCCGACCTGTGCGAGACGCGCGAACGACAGGGGACGTGGGGACAAGGGGAACGAGCCTTGTTGCTCAAGGAAGGGCGGGTGTGGGCCGCCGAAGTGTTTGTCCGCAGGTTCGAAGCGCTCGATTCGGATCCTTCCGAACCTCCCCCACCTCCCCCTTCCCTGTTCCCCGATTGGGTCGATACGACGACAACTTCTTCGACGTTGCCACAAGGTTCGCAATCGGCTCCAGCGACCCCGACCAACGACCGTCACGATTGGTACGAAGTCACACTGTTGCGACCATGGCAGGATCGACCCGAACTCGTTCCTTCGTTGTCGGCTCGAGGACCGATCAAGACTCAAGACGTTCTCGATCGAGTCCCACACGTGAGGCAGGAAGTTTCGGTCGCGTCGTTGCCGAACCCACACCTTGCCGCACCCGACATTGACCCTTCAGTCCTACCCAAGCTCGTCTCGGCTTCCTCTTCATCGACTTTGACGAACGGACTCGATTCATCTGGACATCCTGAAGCGCCCATGCGTCGCAAAGATTCGTACTACTCGGATCGAACCCCGACTCTCGGATCTGCGTACACGACTGGCAATTTGTTCCAAAACAGTTGGGGCATGAACCAGCAACGTAGCGGATCGAGTTCGGGACGTACGGCTACGGCTACGACTCCGAGTACGGGTGGAGGGAGTTGGGAGTATGCGCAACCGTTTGGATCGACGATCGAGGAGGACGAGCATCATCAACAACAACAGCAGCAGCAGTCCTCGACCGACTCGCCGCAACCGTCTTCTCCCCATCCGGTCGACTCGGAATTGCAGGATCGTAGGCACGACTACTCGATCCGCGCACAAGATCATCACGATCCTCCGGCAGCGCCACCCGTCTCAAACGCGCACTTGCGCCTCACGCCATCTGCGTTTGCAGCCGAGAACAGACAGCTGAGTCCGACCGACTCGACTCAGCCGAATTCGGGCGGGACCGACCCTGGCATGAGCTCGAGTACGTCGAGTACCGATCACAGTGCGTCCTCGTTTGACCGCTCGTCTCACTCAGCTTCGACCGCCGCTACTTCGTTGCTAGGAGGCTCGAGCACGCAAGGCAACAGTCGAGACTCGTCTCCAGGAGGAACCAAGGCGAAACTTTCTCCAACGGCTGCAGCAGCGCTCCGACCTGGTGGACCTTCACCACTCACGTCTGGACCGATGCAAGGAATGGGGATCTCGGTGTCTTCTGCAGGGATCCAACTCACGCAATCGACTCCTGCGGGTGAGACGAGGTCGAAATCTGCTCCTGTCGCCTCTGCTGCTCACTCGACGAGCCCGCTCACGATCCCGACAACAACGACTCTACCTCCCTCGAGCCCGTCTCTCGCGACTCCGACGTCCGGGTCTTCACCACCCATGTCGACATCTCCACAGCGGACCACCCGAATCGCTCGACCTCACCCTCTCTCGTTCTCGCGCACGACATTGTCTGACTCTTCGAACGCTTCCATGTCTTCGAACGAGACTGCAGCATCGTTCCCACTCGGCTCTCCTCGACCTACCGCCTTGCCACCGGTTCCTCCCAAATCACCCGATCCGAAACCCGACCCGACTTCACTCTTGCAATTCTCGACGCTCGCGAACCTCCCGAAAACTGGAGTCATCATCGCCGACCCCGAAGTCGCGAGTGGGTATGTCAACGCGCTCGCTCGAGAATTGCTCATGGGAGTTCCAGCGGTCGACCCCGCGACTCCGAATTCACCCATGGCAGACGATTTGCCAGAAACGTGGTGGAACTTTGGACATTGGTCACTCGAGGACGAACCGTGGTCTTCAGTTTCGGGAGCTTCCGGATCGGTCAACTCTTCGACTTCGGGTCCATTCTTCTCTGGAGTCGCTTCCCCAGCAGCGGTCGAACGACAAAACCCGTTCGAAGCGAAGGACCTCATGTATTCTGCGATCATCGCAGCGGGAGAAGCTACCGATGTCGAGAAGGGTAAAGGCACGGCTGGAACGGGACTCCGGATTGGGAAACCGGTCGAGAGTAACCGGTTCCGAACGACGGTCGCTGGAATCCTCGCGAGGAGTCTTGTCGGAACCGAGAAACGCAAGATCGCGTTACGAGGTGAAAAAGTGACACCTTCAGGTCCAGGAGTTCCAGGATCGAGTAGTCGCACTTCGCCATCCTCTTCTTCGTCAGCAGCAGCACCTACGGCGAATTTGGGAGGATTCAGATCACCCGGCGGACACTCGAACGGGTCGGGTTCCGCTTCAGGTTCGAGTCGCACTTCGTCTTCGACACAGATCCCAGCGTTCATCGCAGCAGGAGGAGTTGGAGCTCAAGGTCGCAAACCGTACAAGGTGTTTGACCAATCGTTCTCGCAACGGGTGATCGACCCGTTCGAACCTCTACTCGAGATGTGTGCTCGAAGAGGTGAACAAGCCCCCATCATGGATCCGGAAGAGGAAGACGAGTACGATCGAGCGACGAACGGCATGATTGTCGGGATCGAAGTCGAGGTGTGGGAAGCTGCGGCCGATTCCAAGAGTGCTGCAGAGAAATCCGAGATCAAGGCCAACTCGTTCGTCACGTCAAACGTTCCTTCTATGCAGTACCGCAGCAAGAAACGAGTGAGAAGGAGGATCATTGAAGTGACCGCCGCGCCTTTGTTTGCGCCTTCGAAACAAGGCACGAAGCAGCACCTTGGAGGAGTCTTGCTCTTGCGTGACATTACGGACGATCAACGGAGACTCGGAATTCGAGATGCACCGGTGCTGTCGCTCAAGAAGAGCAAGAAAGGCTCGGGAGAAACCTATTTCAAACAGGCGAGCTTTTCCTCTCACACTTTCTGGGGTTGTCTGTACTGACTACGCGTGAATTTTCTAAAGATTCTCGACAACATGCCACAGATGGTGTGGACGACGACGCCGCGAGGATCGCATTCGTATTTCAACAAGCTGTGGTACGAGTACACCGGTCTTGAACCCGAGCAATCGCTCGGCCTTGGATGGCAATCGCCATTCCACGAAGGTGAGTTGCCTTCCTGTCCTTCCCTCTATCGCTTCGACCGAGCCTGACTCCTTTTGCGGATCTCAGACGACATGCCGGCGGCGATGAAGGCGTGGAGTCGGTCCCTCGAGACGGGAGAGCCTTACTCGGTCGAATACCGGTGTCGACGGTACGATGGTACGTGGAGGTGGATGCTCGGTCGAGCGCTTCCGTTCCGAGACGCCGATGGCAAAATTCAGGGCTGGTTCGGTACCTGCACCGACTTTGACGAACTCTACAAGGTGCGCTTGCTGTTCACTCGCGATCGTTCAGCGTTAATCCGGCTCACCCGTTGCACCCTCTTTGTCGTCTTGCAGATGCGAGAACAGCTCGAGCGGACGCTGCAACAGAACGCTGCTGTTGTCACGGGCGCGAGCTGTTTGCTACTCGCTCTCGATCGGGAAGGGATCATTACGTACCTGCAAGGAGCGCAGAAAGCCGCGCTCATCGCCGATGCGGGACTTGACCGCGAACCCGAAGGTCTACACATCAGTGCGATCAAACCGACTGAAGAGTTCCTCGAGGTCTACCGTCGCGTCATTGACGGCGAAACAGTGAGGCTACTGTTTGCTCCTTTGACTCGAGCGTTACTGATCTGACTTGAATTGCAGACGAATCGCACACTCACCTGGATGACGTCGAAGAATGGATTGTGCTTCCGATGCCTATTGACACCTCTGCTCGAAGCTCGACCCGATGACGAAACACCACTCGTCACTGGTTGCATCGTCGTCGCGCACGACATTACGGACCTTGTCACGACTCAGACTCGCTTAAAGCAGTCGTACGAGGAGCGAGCGAAGCTGCAGGCTTCCGAGACTGCCGCGACAGAAGCGTCCCGACTAAAGTCGGAATTCCTGGCTTTGACATCGCATGAACTCGTAAGATCGTCTCTTGCTGCCCTCGAGTCGACAATCGTCACTGACCATTGCGAGAAACCTCGAACAGCGAACCCCGATAGCGCACATGCTCGGGTTGAGCGAGCTGCTGCTTGCTGAACCGCTCAGCGAATCTCAAAAAAGCCTCGCAGCTCAGATCCTCCGATCAGGTGATGTCCTACTCGAGATGATTGGTCAAGTCCTTGTGAGCTTTTCATCGTTCGGATCTCGCGACGAACAGCATGAGCAGACACTGATCGGTCGTTTGTGCTTGCAGGACATGGGCAAGGTGGAAGCGGGCAAACTCGATCTCGAAAACCGGCCATTCAACCTGAACGATCTTTCGTCCGATGCTCGTCTGTTCTCGACTGCCGCGAGCAAGAAGGGTCTTCAGTTCGTCGAAGAGATTGACAAGTTCTCGACCGAGGTGCTCGGAGACATGCCGCGACTACGTCAAGTTCTGACAAACTTGCTCTCGAACGCGGTCAAGTTCACCAAGAAGGGTGCGATTACGCTCCGAGTCAAGATTCTCGCCGAGGATGAAAGCTCGATCAAGGTACGGTGGGAAGTGCAAGACACAGGAGTCGGCATCAAGCGAGAAGCCATCTCAAGCTTGTTCAAGCCTTTCCACCAAGCCGATGTCTCGACATCTCGACAATTCGGTGGCACGGGACTTGGGCTCAGTATCTCGAAGAATCTCATCGAGCTCATGGGAGGCAGCATCTCGCTCACTTCGGACTATGGCGTTGGTACGAAAATGACGGTCGAGCTCAGACTGCAGAAAGCTTCCGAGGCTTGTCTCAGTCAAGCGTCTTCGGCCGTGCCAAAAGCCGTGCAAGACGTCTCCGAAGTCATCAAGGACAACACTTGGATCCTCGTCGTCGATGACAATGAGCTCAACCGTTCAATCATCGCGCGATTACTCTCGAAGAGTGAGTCTGAAGACAAAAAAGCAGCTCTCTGTAGATGGTACTGACGCAGAAGCTTCCTCTTCAGTGGGATTCCATGTCGACTGTGCTGGAAACGGCTGGGATGCGCTCGACATGGTTGCAGACAAGCGATACGATCTTGTGCTGATGGATCACCAGGTGAGATCTCAGTCTCCTCTGCTCGACTTCTCGAGCGATCGAGACTCATCGCCTCGTTTTGCACTCTGGTAGATGGACGGCATCGACGGTCTCGAGACGACGGTCAAGATGCGACAGTCGTCAAATCCCAACGTTTCAAGCCTCAAGATCATCGCCCTTACCGCGTCGGCCCTCAAAGGCGACCAGGAAAAGTTCCTCGCGAGTGGTGCCGACGGGTACCTGTCAAAGGTGAGCCAAAATTTGAGAGTATCGCCTACCCATTGCCAGTGTCACTGACATGTTGCATCTCGCGTAACAAGCCTGTCCGATCCGCCGTTCTCGAAGCCACCATCCTGAAGGCGCTCGCTCCGCAAGCCATCGAGCGACAGTCCTCAACTGCCAACACGCCCAACGACTCGAACACTCCAAACGAAGAATCAGCATCACGCTCAGGATTCGACTTTGGATCGCATTCGTTCGGCCCTTCCCAACCTCCTGCACATACCGACGACACTGTGAACGTTCCCGTGCGAAGAAGACCTTCGTACCCGATGTACTCTTCTGAAGCCGCACTCTAGACTCCGCACTGTACCCCCGCCGCTCTTCCGGCTTGTGATATCCTTTCATATTTCTCTCTTTTCAAAGTCTCGGCATGTTGCATGAAGAAGCTCTCTCTTCTCTCTCACTCTCTCTCTCCTCATTCGGCTTTACCACCTCCAATCGTCACTCGAACATTCCCTCGACGCCCTTGTTGATGCATTCTCGTAGGAAAATTGCTCTCGACCTGGCCAACCGCGCTCCTGGTTCTGTAGATCTAGCTTTCGTCGTTCTTCTACTCTCTCTCTATCTTCGCTGTCCAAATTGTTTCTACTCGCAAAGAATGCCTCGCAGATCTCTCTTCCTTTCGGATTCTTTCGCATGATTGAGAGGACGAGAAAAGCGATTTCCTTGCGTATCAAGCTTATCAAAGCAGAACTACTCTTTCGGACCGGCAGTGCTTCCTCCTCCCCCGGTATTGCTACCGAGAGGTCCGACATGGGTCAACGCGACCTTCTTTTTCTTTTTGACGAGAGGCTGGTGAGGATCTTGTAGCGTTCCTCCTGTAGCTGTTGTTGGCGAAGCTGGTCGTTTCTCTGGAACGGTCACATCGAGACCGGGACCCGCTGGTGTCGTCGAGACGGTTGGTTGCGGTTGAGACTCCATCGAGACCGTCGTCGAAGAGGATGTTGGGTTCGGAGTGGTTGAATCGCTCGATTTCGGATGAGCAAACATGTCTTCTAGTTTCCGTTCTCCAGCGGTCAAAACTGGAGCGCTTGCAAGCGGTACATCGGAATTCGGTTCGAGTGCGTCACCGGTGTAGGGTACGCCCAATTCTCCAGGGGAGAACGCAACGATTGAACAATACCCATCCTGAGACGACAAGATCAGAGTCTGTCCATCTGGTGCCCTATTGTACACCAAGGACAAAGATCTGTCAGTACTGGGCGTCGAAAAAAGAAACGTTCTTCGAGCGAACAGGCAAAGAAACGAAACGAACCAGGTTAGATCAGTGAAGGGTGCATAGTGTAGATTGCCAAACATGCAGATCGGCCCTTCCTGTTGCGTGTCGTACAAGTATACCGAATCGAGGGTTGCGACGGCGTACACCATCCTGTACGGCAAATCGAACAAACTCTTCGAAGGTCGTCCATCCTTCTCGACCGTGGTGGTCGCCGTCGTTGAAGATCCAGGTAAGGGTACATCGATGCCTTCGTCGGTCAAATCAATCTTCTGCGGTTCGTCTCCATCTTCTCCTGTGCCTGCTGCTGATCCGATCGTCGAAGTCGATGTCATGTTGTTGCGGAGTTGCCACAGGATCGGACAGAACCTAATCGCAATCGAAGTCGTGCGGTGTCCCATCAAGTTCGCGACCGGAGGTTTCGACACGTTCGACCGCGTGTAGATGTAGACGGTAGGTTTCGATTCTCCAGGACCTGCAGGGGCGGGTGCTGCTGCCGTGACGTTGTCTTCCTTTCTCTTGCCCTTCTTGTTCGCGGAGGAAGAAGTCAAAGTGGACGAGTTTGTCGGACCCGCGGCAGCAGCAGCGACGGGGAGACAGAATGGATCTTCGAACATGCCCGCCGGTGTCAGCAACAAACTTCCGTCCGTACTCCAACTCAAGCGTCGAAAGAACGGGGTTGAATTGGCATCCGAATACAGCTTGATCGTTTCGAGCGCCGATGAACTCGTCGCGTTCGAGTTTGTCGGGGTTGAAGTCGTGTCGAGCATGACGGCTGGCAGCGGTGCTGGGGATGGAGAACGGAGTGGTCTTGAAGAGACGGGATTGAGGGCAGGGGAGTGTGATGTGACGGTCGAACTCGACGAGCGTCGAGAGTGTCCAGGTCGACCTGAAGATCCAGAATGACTCGGGATCGAAGCGGGAGGTTCCATCGCTGTCTCGGTTTCGGGCAGTCTCGTTGCGGTTGATGTCGAGGAAGTTTCCGAGCGATCTGAATCGGAAGCCCTCGAAGTCGAGCGGGCGCGGTTTGGGACGCGCGGAGGCGGTAGGAACACGTCGTCTCCGGCTCTTGCGTCCCTCTCCGAAGGTCGACCTCTTGGCTTCGAGCTCGGTCTCGGTCCTGCCGAGGCATGAGAGCTCGCAGATGCACGGCGCTTGAGCTCCATTCGCGAATTTTTGCCGACGGCATGAACAGACAGCGCCGAATTGTTGTTTGTTGCGGCAATCGAGTAGACGTGCATTGACCTGGGAAGAACAGAGATGAGTGGAAACAAGGCAACGTTTGATGCACGAAGGTGACTCACCTGTCACTCGACTGAGTCGCGATGAATTGGTTCTTTGGATCCCAGGCGACACCTTGGACATAGTTTGTGTGCTCTGCAATCCTATGCAACGCTTGCCCTGCAATGCAACGAACATCAGCTTCCTGTTCTGCACGAGTCGAGATTCGGATGCCTCTTCCTCACCGGAAGCGACATCATAAATGGTCGCCGTGTGATCGACACTTCCTGCAAGGATCTGTTGGCCAGAAGGGGACCAAGCGAGGTCGTAGATCTCCTTCCCCGACAGACTCCTGTTGAGATATGCGCGACACGTCAGGAGGCGAGATAGCTGTAAAAGGGAACAGAGCAAGTACTGTACCTGATCATCGATTTGACTCTCCAACTCTCCCGCTCGTACGCACGGTCTTCGTCTGTCTCTCCGATTTTCTTCGAGCCTTCGCCTGGCACCCAGAGCAGAATGTTGCCGTCTGTTGCGTGAGACGAAAGTCAGGCGCTTGGGAAGAGCTGTGGAGGGAGAAGAAGAACGAAAGCGTACCATCTCCTGCCGAAGCGAGGCATTCGCCTTGAGGACAGAATCTGACACAATTGACGACCCCCGTGTGTTGGCTTAACGTTGCGAGGTACTCGACTTTGGGATCAGGCGCTTCGTTTGGCGTGAACGGTTTCGAAGCGGAAGCAGACGGTTTCGACGACTTGCCGCTCGTAGTGATCGTGCTTGGCAATGCGAGCGGTGCGACAGTGGGCGGTGGTCGAGGCGTGACGAGCCACAACTGTTTGTACAGGTAAAAGCGTCAATTGCAAGAAGCACGTGACCAAGCAAAGGTTCGGCGCTTACTCTGACGTTGTTGTCGCCTCCACAAGTAGCCAATCTCCATTGCTTCTCGCGGTCGAGGCGGTCACGTTCGATGTCGGCGTCGGTGCGAGTCTCGTTCGACAGTTTCGCATACGGGTGAGTCGGTTTCTTGTGTTTGAGCGGCGGGAGGTGATGGAAATCGGCTGAGAAGATCGGACTAGCCAAGACACGGTACAAGCGGTCAGCAGGGGGACAACCAGGCGATGAGAAGCGCGCAGGTCGACAAGACTGACTTGGTCTCGTGCCAGCGGATCTCGAGAGCTTTGGCGCGCATGTCGGGAGATTTCAGTCGGTCTACGACTGTCTAGCGTGCGCAGACAGCGGCGAACGGACGATGTGCGACGCGTGCCAACGGGTGGTGCGCGATTCGAGACTCGTGTACGACGGCCCACCTGCCGCCGCGGATGATGCGGTTGGTGGTCGGACTGCTCCAGAGGGTGGGCTCGAAATTTACACGCGAAGAACCTCGGCGTTGAGGTGGTCTGGATGGTGGTTGATTACGCGCTGCCGAATTCGCCAATTCCCCGAATTCGTTCATCTCACGCTATCTTTTCACCCGGTCTTGCTTCTGGGTTGGCATGGGCTGTCGCTGCTTCTCTGACAGCCTCTATCAGGGCTGCGGTCTCGCTTAGACTGGGCTCTGTCCTTTCAGGACGTGTCGCACAATCAAGCCGGACTGCCCCTCAATTCCGCGGACTAGTGCTGCACCTACCTCTCGTGCTCGGCTACCGCTCTGCTCTGGATGGTTGCATCTCTGCCAATGACAAGAAGCGACTACGAAGCGCGAGCTCGCGCGCCGTGGTCCCAACGGACTGGCAAGTACAGCACGAACCCCGAGAGCAGACCGCTGGCGCGGACCGCGTTTGAGCCAGGCAAGAGGGTACGCTAGAATCAGATCTCCTCCATCATACACGCTGACAGATTCCTGGGCATCACCTGCTCGCTACCACAGTCTCGACATGAGCGACAACGTTCCGACGAGAGTAGCAGTAGCGCAGAATCATCGACCGCGAGTGAGAGTGAATCAGGAACCGATCCGGACGAGGAAGCAGAACGTGGAACAACCCCTCGACCACGGTACAACAACCTAGTGATCTATCGTGAGCGAGACTTGCATCTTGAGCGGAAAGAGGAAAGAGAGCTGATCTTGACAACCCCAAGTCTGCGCTGGGATTGTTGTCGTTCTGCTGTTCGGCGCAGCGATGTTCGTGTACCACACCCGTTTCGCGACAAGCGAGTCGAACGTCACAGACTCCAACCTGCCTGAACCGTCGGCCGAGAACGACCGAGCTGCGTCCTTTGCTCGAGCACCTGACGCTGCAGCGCACACAACATCTTCGTCTCTCGCCGGACCAAGCGAATCTCGAACGAAATCTGAGCCCGAAGACTCAGAAGGAGCGAATGCGTCTGCCTCGTCTTTGACTCCGACCTCGACAGACTCCGTTGCGAAAGGCAAGAACAACGCGCCATCCGGATACGACCAGGTCACACTCGCCGGCACGTTTGTCGATACTGCCTCGTATGCAGTGGCGACTGGGTCAGCGGGATACGTAGGAGACGAACTTGCGAACGCAGACATGACGAAACTACAGAAGGAACCAAACAACAAACTCGCGCAAGACAAGCAAGGCAAGATTTGGATCGGCGACGGTTCGTACTGCTTTTTCAGCAAATCGAGTACTTAGGGATGACGTATAATTTATCTGGGAACAGTGACGTTCTATGCTGCAGGAAAAGGTGGAACCGGCAGTTGTGGCACAAACCTTTACGTGAGATTTCCGATTTGTCTCCCACACACTCGCTGTGTGGCGGCCCCGCTATGCCTTGACCTTGCTCATTCTCTGCTTTCATATCTCTAGGACGGTCAAGACCTGTATTTTGCAGCCATGTCGGTCCAGGATCTCGTTTGTTTCCCTCGTTTCTTCTTTTCGTTCTGTTTTCCTGAGCACGTCCTGATCAGATCAGGGTTCGTCCGTTTCATGTGATCAGATGGGTTCAGCGAGTCCGGCACCATTCTGCTACTCGTGTATATCGTTACAGAACGTCAAAGACCCTTCAAAGACGATTACAGCGATCGTAGCAGACTCGTGTCCAGCGTACGTACCTCTTTTTCTGCTTTGTCTCGCCCGCGCTCTTGGTCTCTCTCCAATTGCGGCCCGTTGCTGCTATTTGGCGGGTCTCGGGATGTGGGGGACTGTACGATTCGAGTCGAATTGATCGTGCTCATACATCGAATGATCTCCCCCTTCCCCCTCGATCACGATGCAACAGGTGTACTCTTGCGCATGTCGACCTCGAACAGAAAGCATTTTTCGCTTTGGGCGCGACCGTCGACATGGGAGTCCTCACAGTTGCATGGTATGTGTCATTCTTTCTGTTCCCGGGGTCTGCTCGAAAATGACATCGCTCGCATGAACGCACTTGCTTATGCAAAAATCTGTCCTGTATGACGCAGGTCGTTCATAGATTGTCCGGAAGGGTGGTCGAAAGAAGCGATGGAAGCGATCTCGGATGATGTGTACGAAGCGGTCAAGTCGCGATGAAACGGTTTGCCTTTACCAACTCGAGCTATAGGACTTGTCATCTGATTACAGCACTCAGGTCATTCGTGGTTTCGAGTTAGGACAGGCAGCGAGACTTGCATGTCAAGAGTGGTGATCTAGCTGTGAGGACGACAGTGATTTGCCCACTATCAAGCTGCTCTGACTGTGATGGGGCTCGAATCATGAATGGTGTCTACAGTACAGTAGTACTGTAGAGAGGGTACGAGAGTGAGACATGAGAAGGCCTAGAGTCCGAGGACGGTTCAGGTTCTAGAACCTCGGCCCCGCCTTTAGCGCTCGAGACCCGAAGCCACGCCGCAAAGTGTACGTGGCTGCAGTCTTTCGGACCCGGCTGCTACAGATTCACGGTCCAGACGTCACCCAAACTTGGGGCACTTTGCCGAGTTGACTGCGGCGTCCAGTTCGACGTTCTCTTCTAGAATCTTTCACTTTGCATGATCGCGCATGGGCGCAATCTCGTTTTCGCTCAGACGCTCTCGAAGCGAGTTCCCGAACGTTCGCTCGCCACAGCAGCACTCTAAACTGTCTCCAAAACGGGGAAGAACCTCGTTATTTACTCCGCTCTCGACTACCGGCCGATTCTCTCGCAATCTTTGCCGGCTGCGCCTCTACGTTCTCCTCCTCGCTCTTGCTGGACCATCTCGACGCCAGTTCCTTACCGACTCAACTTCAGTCCTGCATTGAGCGCCTCGAGGTGAATCCGACTCTAGTGATAACCGGCACGTCCTCTCGCAAACATGAACTCGGAATGCTGCGGGCCGCCTCCATTTGGCCGTCCGAGTATCTCGCTCCCTTCGACGCCGAGCCTGGTCGACTCGCCGCTCTTCCCACCACCACCTCGAGCTTCAAGCCCGCGATCGTTTTTACCCGTGCGCTCTCGGGCCTCGTATCCGTTCACCCTGCCGCCGCCTCCCCATCAGATCATACCGCCTGTCCCAGTGTTGTGCCTCGAGAACAGACAAGTTCTCGAGCCGGAAGTGTATGCGGAAGCGTATGAGATGCTGCGCCAGAAGTGGGAATGCAGGGAACACGAGATGATCCAAGCGCACGAGCCGATCAAGAAACGACAACGATCACGAGGAACGAGTCCGATTGCACCTTGGCCTAGTCGCAGGAGGTCCATCATCGACAGCTCGGAGGAGGGGAAAGACGAGCAAGAGACTGAAGAGACCGCCCACCTTGAGAACGGACCTCGGCGATTGAAGCGCTCGAAGCCCAGTCGTGACAATCTCGTGACGTTCTTCGACAATCCACCTCCTGCCTCCTCGACTTGCTTCGACGAAGACGGATTCCGCAAACCCTCGCTCCCAACTCCTGGCCGCTCCCGCTCGCTGTCTCCTCGCGGGACCGCATCGTCATCGTCGGGCCCTGCTTCGATGCCACTCATATCGCGCAAGCGTTCCGTCTCGCAACCATGTCATTCGCCGCCTCTACCTCGTTCGACCTCGATTTCGCAATCTCGACTCGATCAGCTCGCAGCCGCAGCGACCGCATCTTCGTTTCCTGCATCTCGCTCTGCTCCCCAGCTCGCTCAGCTCGTCCCGTCACCATCTGCTCGCAGTGCGGCACTCCTGAATGTTGTACAGTCGTTTGAAGCCGTGCTGGCATGTCGTGCTGAAGGATGGAGGAGGTTGGCGAATCGCAAATCGAGTTGGACAGGACCCCTTGCGCCCTCGCCGTCTCAAATCTGAATGGGTTTTCTCGCATTCTTTCGATTTATTTCTGTAACTTGTTGTTCTGATACCTGGCTCTTCAATTCATCTTTCTCCATTACCAAGTCTCTGTGACAGAGAGAGTCGATACTGCGAGCGGCCCCTACTCAGCCGAGCTCTCGACGTTGGGGGTAACGTGCGCTGAGAACGAGTCTTGTTTCGGATGCATGGAATCTATCTACAGCTTGTTTGTGAGATGCTTGAGCTCCGGAAGCTGGGCGCCATCGGCGTAAGCCTTCTTGAAAGAGTCCCTCTCTTGCCACCTCTTCCAGAAGTACTCGAGGTACTCGAACCGTTCGGTCAAGTCGGTGTCCATCACTCGGAATTTCGAGAATGCGATCGCGACGCATAGCGTAATGTCTGCAAAGGTCGGTTCGTTGCCACCGAGGATCCATTTGCGACCGTCCGAGAGGTGCTTGTCGAGCCTACACCAAGGTTATTGTTAGCTGCACACTCCTGGAACGCTACCTCGTCGAAAGCCGAGCACTCGAGACTCACATGCCAGCGGTTGCGATCGCCTCGCGTCGGCAGTGTCGGCCCCATTCCTCATTCTTGACGAGTTCGAGTTTGTGACCCAGTCCTTGGTGCAACACGTGGAATGCAACCGTCAAACGGTACATGAGATGAACCCAGATGCGCTGGTCCCATTGCTGGTCGAGCCTGAGAAATTCACATCGAAGGTCAGACTCTGACCTGTGTTCGTGATTCATCCGAAGCAGGACAGAGATCGACTTGCGCTTGTTCTTGGACTGATTCACCCAAGATCTTGCGTCCACGGAACGTGTTGTCGAGGTACCTGTAAAAGTTTATGATCGTCGCATCAGCTTCCACTGATGAAACCGAAGGGACCAGGGGCTTACCTCGCGATAGCGACAGCTTCCGAGAGATTCGTGCCGTCAGGCAAGACGAGGGCCGGGGTCTCGCCGTAAGGGTTCACCTTCAAGTGTCTCCAACCTCGCTGTTCACCAACAGGGGTCATGTCGAGCACTTTTTCGTCGAGTTGGTCTGCGATCCCTTTCTCATGCGCCAACAACCGGATGCGTTGAGGGTTGACAAACACGGCTGGCGAGGTGTAAATCACGAGTTTCTGATCTTGCGACATTTGGGCTCAGCTGTGCTGAATGCGATCGGCGATGTGTGTGATGGAAAGACAAAGAAGAAGATGAGATGGCAAGAGACGGGAACAAGGTCAGTGAGGATTGCTGATCAAGCGGATGACCAAGACGAAGCTGACGAAGCCGAGATGGGGAGAGTTTGTCATCCGAAGCGGGGAACGCTCGGTCCCTCGAGAGAACCGCAGAATACCTGTGACCGGAACTGATGAGCGCACTGCTTCGACGCCGCGTTGCGGTACGCAAGCAGAATAGAGCAAGACCTGGCGTCGTCGGCTAGTAGAAGTGTTGACATGGCACATATCAGTCCAACGAAACCACCAACGCTAAACTCTTTGCAATGTCAAGGTTGAGTGCCCATCGCCGAAATCGCAGCAGGACAGCGCTTGGTGATCACATCGGCCTTTACGTAAGCTGGACTGGTGTCGATATTGGCGACGATCGAGACGAAACCAGGCTGAAAAGCGACACCAAACTGCTGCATTCGCATCACTGAGACTGCCTACTTGTTGACAAGATGCTTGAGCTCGTCAAGCATACCGCCATCCTTGTACGCCTGCTTGAACGAGTCCCGCTCCTGCCACCGCTTCCAGAAATGCTCGAGGTGCTCGAACCGTTCGGTCAAGTCGGTCTGCATGGTAGGGAACTTGGAGAACGCGATCGCGGTACACAAGGTGATGTCTGCGAATGTCGGATCATTGCCGCCGAGGATCCAGTTGCGTCCATCAGAGAGATGCCGGTCCAGCCTGCTCGAGGTGATCTCGAATGAGCTTTTCACTCCTCGAATATGATCTTTAGCGCAAGTAGGCTCACATGCCAGCCGTAGCAATCGCCTCGCGACGACAGTGTCGACCCCAGTCTTCGTTGATTACGAGTTCGAGCTTGTGACCCAACCCTTCGTGCAAGACGTGGAAAGCGGTCGTCAAACGGTACAAGAGATGAACAAAGATGCGCTGGTCCCATTGTTGATCGAGCCTGTAAGAGCATTCCAAGACGAACTTCACTGCATCAGAATCAGACTTGTCGTGTTGTAAGGTGGTAAAACGGGGAGGAGAGGGAGAGAAAGCAACTTGCGCTTGGTCAAGAGCGGATTCTCCCATAATCTTGCGCCCCGGGTACGAGTTATCGAGATACCTGAATCTCACTGTTTCAGTTCCTTGCACGAATCTGACTGAACGGGAACGTTCGATAGACAAAGAGCTCACCTTGCAATCGCGGTAGATTCTGAAATATTGGTGCCGTCGGGCAAGACCAGCGCTGGTGTTTCTCCCCACGGGTTCACTTTCAAATGTCTCCAGCTCCTTTGTTCACCTCCGGGAGTCATGTCGAGTACTTTCTCATCGATTTCATTTGCGATTCCTTTCTCGTGCGCGAACAGTCGGACGCGTTGTGGGTTCGGGAATGCCGAAGGCGAAGTATAGACGACGAGTTTCTGGCCTTGTGACATCTTGGTCGCTTGTCGAGGAGCTGACAGGGTGAAGGAGAGAGAAGAAGGGGGAGAGGCTTCACAGTGGGGAAAATTAATATTGCAATTCCCCACCGCGGAACGCCCTGGATTGAGGGGAAACGATTCACGAAACGCTTCTCCCGAGGAGGTCATGGAAGAAGTCGCGCTGCATCGACGCAGCGCATGGACCTCGGTCAAAAGAAGATCAGCGCAACATGCTCGTGCGCTCTCGGATCCTGCTCGAGCGAGAGAAGCAGTCTTGAAGCCGACTACGTAAAGATCAGTCGTGAAAGACCAGAGTCTAGATATTCCAGGATATCCGGTGCGCGAAGTCTACGGGGAAAAAAAGTTCAGAATGCTATGCGAGGGGTATTATCCGACGGAGGAATGAAGGAAGCGCGATGAGATTAGAACTGATGAAGGTATGTGTCGAGGGGTTCTTCAAATGCAGATCGGATCTCCTTGTTCGACTTGTTGAGCGCAAGGAGAACTTGGAGCATGCGGCGTGCCTTGACCGGGTTGAGCGAACCACTCGCGATGAGCTCGGTAGCTGAAACATCAAACAGCTCCGCGTCAGTCTACATCTGCAATGACTTGAGCGATGCTGGAGATGGCGTACAGTTTCCTTGAGGAACAACGAAGCCGTTGTTGATCTTGGACGAGCGAACGACGGGAATACCCTGGGCGAGGACAGCGTCCAGGTAAGGTTTGCCGGCATCGGTCATCGAGCCTGTGGGCGCGAATGTCAGCCTTCAAACTCGTTTTGCCTGCATAGTCGGAACATCGCAAGATTTACCAGCTCCGGTTCCAGCGATGATGAGTCCCTTGGCACCCGAAGCGATCGAAGCGTTGACGAGGTGCCAGTCAGATCCTGCCCGCCCGTGGAAACGATAGAGCAAGACGAGTTAGCCGGGTCGCACAAGTAAAGCAAAGGAGGATAGCACATTGCGAAACTTACCCTGGTACCCATAGAAGATTTCGACTTGAGGAAGCTTGTCGACGGAGGAGACGTCAAAGGTCTTCTTGGCGAGAGGCTGAACGGCGGGGTAGTGGTAGACAGGCTCGATCGAGAGGAGGTGACCGAGGAAACCGAATTCGGGCGAGGTGAAGGTGTCGACAGTATTTTGCTGCGATACACGCGCAAGGGTCAGCGACGCCTCCTTACTGGCGTTCGGTATGGCCCGTAATTACCTCGTTCTTCTGGCAGTAGTGAGCAGAGCAAATGCGGTCGTTGAGGACAATCAGAGCACCTCGGTCGCGACTACAATGTTGAACCGATCAGCAACTCGACCTTTCTAGCTGCAGGGCTTCTCGAGAGTGCACTTACCTAGCAGGAGCAACAGCAGTGCGAGCGGCAGAGAGAAGGTTGTTGGGTCCATCGGCCGAGATTGCGGTCGAGGGACGCATAGAACCGACCACCACGACGGGCTTGCTGCAGTTGACAGTCACATCGAGGAGGAAAGCAGTTTCTTCGAGCGTATCGGAGCCGTGGGTACTGTTAGATGGATGTTAGTGAACGTGGATGAGCATACAGACAAAGGTCGAGGGGCGTTCTTGAGAACGTACATCAAGCTACGAGAAGAGGACATCGGTCAGTCGATTGCAGAAGTAGAATCGAGGAAGTTACGTGGGCTTACACAGCATCGTATTGAGCGTCTTGTCCGCAGAGGGCTTGGTTCGAGAGTTTCGAAAGACCGAGGGCAATCTCATCGGTGAGGGATTCACTGCCGACATTGCTGTACTGGATACCATCAATCTGCGCAGTTTTGAGCAGCTCGGGAACGGCGTCGATGAGAGTATCAATCTTGACGACACCAGGCTGGAGCGAGCAAACATGCGAAAGAAGCTCAAAATCAGCCGATTCGCGGTAAAAAGTCGAATCAATCCTTTCTTCACTCACCGTGTAGGCAGTCGAGTCGGTCTCACTCGCAGACTGTCCAGCAATGGTTCCACCTGATGATCGACCGACGGGCGTCAGCCAACTACCACACGAACTCTTGGGCAAGTGGGGCAGGAAGGTCGCTCACCAGTCGCGACGATGAGAAGCTTCGGAAGGTTGTCGTAGGTCGAGTTGCCTCGAGGAGACCTGTACGTGACGTTAAAAGGAGTCGTGTCACGCGAGACGAGGGTCGGGAGCGTCGAAGGAGCAACGAGAGGAGCTGCGAGGGCTGAGCCCGCAAGAGCGAGAGTCGAGAGGACGAAGGGGAGCATGACGGATGCGACTCGGGACAGGATACACGAATAAAGAGAAGCAAGCGTGAAGAGAGAGCAAGAGTGAGTCGTCGAGAGAAAAAAACAAGACGGTCGGATCCGTCCGAAGCTTGATGCCGGGGAAAAAGTCGAATTCTCGATTCGATCACATCCGCGAACAAGTCACGTTACTTTTGCCGTTTGTTTGGAGCAGGAACCCCAGAATATATTTCTGTAGCTTCAAGCTAGCTAGCGAAGAGAAAAAAAAACCGTGCCAAGTGTTCGGCAGTCGAGGATGAAACTTTGTTTGCCGAGTCAAGCGAGAGTCTCGGCGAGATGCAAGTCCCCCCACGACAACGTGTGCGACGTCGATCACGACCTGGTGGGAGTGAAAGGGTCACATGCACGTCTGTCGTTGCATTCGAGGGTCTTCGGTACCGTCTTGCGCGAACATCGGAGAGTGGTGCGCGTATTGAGCTGTGCGAGTCGTGCCAAGCAGGCGATGAAAAGTTGCGAGGTACACGCGCGAGGGGCATTCGGCAGCGGAGTAGCGTCCTCCTCACTGCATAAATAGCTGATCGCGAGCTGGGGAACCAGGATTTGGTCGCTCAAGTAATGAGCTAGATGATGACTGAATTGGAACCGCGAGGGCTCTGCCTAGCTCGAACGTGCCGGAAATCCTCCAGCGGGAAACGGACGGATAACCGCGTTGAGCATTGTAGGATTGAAGCGCTCGGCGGTAGCATCCAAGACCGCCGCGTCGGTGAAAATGGGCGAATTAGAAGCGCAGCAGGTCAACGGCCGAAAGTCGACAACTTAGAGGTCGGGTGTGATTCGCTCGTAGGGATCGAGTCACGCTGCCGGACTGTTTTGAGATGCGATACGGGGCTACGCGCAGCCAGCGTGGTGGTGGGCGGGAGACGCAAGTCGAGAACGGCGGCTAATCGCGTCGATAGACGAATTGCGGTTCAAACACAGCACGCGAGCCTAATCCGAGCATGTCTTGATGAAGATACATGTCGTAGGAAGGATCTGCCGCAATCTCAGCCGTTCAACAGACGTGGTTGAGCGGCGATAAGGGTTTCCAACTTGACGGATTGCCCTCGCGGTCCTTGATGCACGAAGATCGCATAAAGAGTGAGTCAAATCAGCGAGACATGGCGGTCGGAGTCGTGACAAGCCGATGAGGTCGGGCGAAGAGTCGAAAGAAATGAGAGATGGGCAAAGTTCGGGAAGCAAGAGAGTGAATTCGAAAGCGGCGAGCCGCGGAAACAAAGTTCAAACTCTCCGAGCCATTCGGCGCCGGTTTCGCATCTGGAGAGGCAACTCGATATACAGCAGTACTTACAGTGCAAAAGCTCTGGGCTTTTGAGGCCTTTGTCGTGAAGATCCGAACACCAAGTGCGCACGAGCACTCTCTCGGCACTTTCATTTCGAAACCCTTTGCGCAACGAGCCATAATTTCTGCTGTATATTTCCCAAGATAACGATCCCATGAGCCCTCAAGAAATTGATATTGAAGCCGTTGGAGAAGCGACCGAAACGATAGTCTAATTCTAGTATTGAGTGAGGTAGGTTGCAAGGGGCTCTTCGAATGCGGCCCGGATCTCCTTCTCACTCTTGCCGAGCGCAAGAAGGACTTGCAACATGCGACGAGCTTTGACCGGGTTCAACACGCCCGCCGCGATCGTCGTAGAATTCGCCGCGGGAACGACAAACCCGTTGTTGATTTTCGTGCTTGTGACGATCGGTACTCCCGAGTTTGCGACCGCATCGATTAGCGGTTGACCCGCGTCCGAGAGAGATCCAGCACCAGTTCCAGCCGTAACGATGCCTTTTGCTCCTGCCGCGACTGAAGCATTGACAAGATGAAAGTCTGAACCTGTTTTCGCTCGACATGACGAATCAGCAACTTGTCGGTTGACGAAACGGCATGAGACTTACCCTGGAAGCCATAGATGATCTCGACTTGAGGGAATTCAGTCACTTTTGAAATGTCGTACGTCTTTTTGAACACGGGTTGCGACGGAGGGTAGTGGTAGAACGGCTCGACGCTGAGCAGGTGACCGAGGAACCCAAATTCGGGCGCTTCAAACGTGTCGAGCGTGTTTGCCTGACATTATGACAGTCGGTCACCGCTTTTAGCTGCAGGCACGAGCTTGTGAGAGAAAGTGATAACAGCACTAACCTCGGTCTTTTGACAATAGAATGCAGAGCAGATGCGGTCATTCATGACGATCAAAGCTCCACGGTCACGACTGAGACCACCAGAAGAACGTCAGTCGCGTCTTTTATGCGAATAGAAATATCCAGGCACTGACCTGGCGGGAGCAACGGCGGTGCGAGCAGCCGACAACAAGTTGTTGGGTCCATCGGCAGAGATCGCAGTCGAAGGGCGCATGGCTCCGACAACGACAACAGGAGCACTGCAATTGACCGTAATGTCCATCAAAAACGCGGTCTCTTCAAGCGTGTCGGTACCGTGAGTACTGCAAATCATCGAGGTATGCGTTCAGCAACGATTCCCTGTTTTGAAACGTCTTGTCTGCGACTCACATGACACTGTGAAAGGCGAGTTCAATCGAGATCAACGATGATAAGCGCACGAGCCCCTTTTCGGTTCGGAAATATCTGACACTCACACTGCATCGTAAGGAGGGTTCTCTCCGCAGAGGGCCTTGTTAGCGAGCTTGCTGATGTTGAGTGCGATCGCATCGGTGAGAGACTATCAGCAAGAAACAGGTTAGTACATGAACAGGAGTGAGCCAGGAAGGGCCACGCACATTCGAGCCGACATTCGAGACTTGAACACCATCGATCTGTGCCGTCGTGAGAAGCTCGGGCACTGCTTCAACCAAGGCGGCAACTCCAATTGCCCCAGCGGTGTACGCAGTCGAGTCGGTGTTGCTCTTGGATGATCCGGCGATCGTGCCACCTGTCGAATTTAGTCGACAAAGAATGTCAGCCTTGCGATCCACTGTAGAGGAGACACCTGTAGGACTTTACCGGTAGCCATGATCAATAGCTTTGGGAGCTTCTCGTAGGTCGAGTTCCTAGGAGAAGAGTAGGTTACATTGAACGTCGAATCGGCACGTTTGGCCAGGGTCGGAAACGAAGGAGCGACAACGGGTACAGCCGACACCGACGAACAGGCAAAGGCGAGAGCGGCAGCGAGCGTGAGAGGTAACATCTCGGATGGCGGTGCGGGCGAAACGTTCGATAGATAGATGCAGAAGAAAGAACCAGGGCAAGCTGAAAGAAGAATGCAACCGTCGGATGAAGCGGAAGGTCGCGATAAGACGAAAGATAGCGAGACGGCCTATTGTAAATACATGCGGTGCTGCCTGAGCTTCGCCAAGCAATCCGCGTGTCGGAAGTGATCGAAGAAAGCAAACAGAAACCAGAAGAAGAAGCAGACGAAGAAGAAGAAGAAGAACAGAGACAGAAGAATAGGGACAATGAGGAAGCGATCCGAGCACGAAGAACACTCGTCTCATACTCTCATTGATGGAGCTTCCGAAGTCGACCATAGCGCTGTAGGCATTGACAGGTCGGACCGTCGAACGCTCTTCAGGATGCTTATCGCGGAATCGCACAGTGAAGAAAATGTCTTTCCTGTTTTTACGTACACGATTGCGGAGAACGCGATTCCGAACGAGGTCTCGTATTGCTAGATTCAGCATCTATCATGTCTAAGGCAAAATAGGCAGGTATACAAGATAGGCGAGAGGAACGAAAAAGAAAGGAAAAAACTTAGAAGAGATGTATCCGAAAGACCTTTATCTAAACAATGGCGACCAATCACAAAAAGACACCGACACGATCTATACTGGACGTACACGATTTATACAAGGGAAACAGACTCGCGTCATGGGACTGGCAGGTGCACCTCAGTTGACCAGATCGACATTGCTCGCCAGTGCAACCACACGGCGATCACGATCGCAATGTGCCACAGGTTGTGCGAGGAACCCCAGTTCCAATGCCCCGGAGCGCAGCATTCGGGAAATTGATGGGCGTAAAAGATGAGGCCGACTAGATAGGCCAGCACGCTTGGAATCGCTGGACCTGATGTGACAGCCGAGGATCAGCATGGGCGAGGGTCTCAAATAACAAAAAGAGAGCGCACTGAAGAAGGTGAGAGTGTCGGAAGCTCCGTAAAGCAAAGCACGATGCGTCACGGGTGCGACGGCCGATGCAGCGAGAGCGACAAAGAACTGAATGCCGCTCCCGAAATCAGCTTTTCCGATAGGCTAGAAAAGGACAGAGAGAAATACGATGGACGTACAGCGATGCGGTAGGCCTTGTATTCGCGCTGATTGAACCAAGCCGACCATGGAACTATCATTCCCGTAACGCCGATCACGGACGAGAAGATCATGTAGCCCATCGCAAGGTTCGCTTGTTCGTAGAAGCCGTAGTACTGCAAAGGGCATCGAGTCAGCTCAAGAAGACGTTTCGAGGAAAAGAACACCGACGGATTACCTCGGCAGCCATCACGCTCGCAGCGATCAACCCGCTGATTCCAACATAGTCGAGGCAAGCAGCACCTTGGAACCAAGTCGAAGTCGCGCAACCGGCCAGGAGGTGCCAAGTTGCCGAGCTCAGGAGACACTTCATGCCAGCAGCGACAAAGAGAATGGCGATGGCGGTGTCACCCGGGTGAGCGGCGACTTCGGCAAGGGGCGAAGACGAGGCGGCATAGGACGGAGTCGTCGTGAGATAGTAGACGAGGAGGCAGACGAGAGACAGGAACCCGAGGAAATGAGACTGGATGTTGACGGTCTGCATGCATTTGTAACCGTTAGATTCTGATCGAATTCGGCTCGAAAGAGAATAGTAGTACCTCGTTGTGCCACTCCCAAGCAGACCTCAGTAGCGTGCCCCATTGCTCTATCGGAATGTAGCGGTATCCGGAAATGATAAACTCGTTATTGCGCCACTCGTGGGGCAACTCTTCGTACTGAAGCAACCTCGTCTTGCCAATCTCGAGCGCTCGGTGGTACATCTTCTTTGCTTCGTCGAACGCATGACTTGATTGGTCCTTGACGTACGCCGAGAGCTCGGCAGCACCATCAGAGAGATGGTGGAGACCGGCTTGAAGTGATTCGGCGGTCTCGTCTTTGAGCACGCGAGCGGCGCCTCGTATCCGAGTCGATTCGGTAGAGAAGTACGAGCGCAGTTCAGCGAAATCGGGTACAGGCGACGGCATCGGAGGTAGCGAACGGAAGAACGAGGTCATGCCAATCGGCGAGGAAGGATCCGAAGGAGTCTGCGATGTCAGCGACGCAAGCACGTCCTTGAGTGAACGCAGCTCGTTCGTCACGCGCAAGAGGAGTGCGTTTGCGGAGGAAGCGGCCGTGTCGAAGCGAGGGAGCGATGGCAGCGGGTGGTCTACGAGGAACTGGTCGAGCGCTTCCCTTGCTTCTTCAGACAGCTGAAAGCGAATGATGGAGCCGGAAGAAGGAGCAGCGAGGTCATCGGATAGCGAAGGGAGTTCGGCGCGAATGTCGGACAAGAACGAAGTTGCAGATTGGATGAATTGTTCGAGCGAGCTGATCTCGGCGCGCACCTCTTCTTGAACCGTCGATGCTGCGGACTCGTACACGTCGGAATGCTCACGAGCCTCGTGCAAACTTGCACTTTCGCTGGTACTGTCGTCTGAATCATCGTGGTCGTTTTCCTTTTCGTTGCTCTCGTGCTCGTCTTCGTTCAATGACTCGTGCGAGATGTGTAGCAATTCCGCCTCTGCCTCTCCCTCCTCGACGTACTCCCTCAACGCGTTCAAGCCGCGTTCTGCGTCTTCGACCTTGCCGATGAGGAAGTCTCGGATCGAGAGGAAGCTCGCGGGCAAGTCGAGCGATCTCAGCAGCGTCGAGCCGTAAAAGTCCAACGAGCCTCGTTCGGGTAGAGAAGAGTTGTAGTGCTGGTAGGACGAGCTGTGCAGCGAATACGATCGACGGCGAGAAGCGAAATCGGATGCGGTCGCTACCGGACACGAGTCGGTGCGGGCATTCGAAGGTCTACGAGGTCGTCGCTGGCGCACAGTAGATGCGGTCATCGTGCCAAGGCCACTACAGTCGATTCCGAACAAGATCCGTCAGCAATAAACACGATGGCTTCCCGTTGTCCTAGCCGGCGATCGTCCGCTCACATGGAAAGCAAGACTTCTTGCGTCGAGTGTCGACAGGCTGAGGCAGTCTTGCAGACAGACTCGGCGGTGTTGCCGTTGTGACCAGTGTCGACACTGTTCGTTCTCGGTTCTAGCGCTTCTATTGTTGATCTGTTCGTTCCTTGCGACCGCCGATGACTTTTTCAGGGTGTGTGATTGTAGTCGTAGAGTCGACTAGGGTCGGGGCGACAGGAGGATGTCGTTCGGCAACTTTTAGCGCGCCGTGAGCCGAGGCTCGACCACGCGCGGGTTTCCTCTGACGTTTCTCTGTTCTTCCAACCGCGTCAGACGTGTCTGAAAGCTTTTTTCATACACTCAGCTGACTTGGAGCGCTCAGCTTGCTGCGTCCGGCATTCTGACTGCTGCCCTCTTGACGGATTGCCATCTCGCAACACTCTGATGCTTCGCAGCTGCCCGGCCGTGTTCGCTCGACACCATCTTTGATCTATCGACGTTCTAGAATTGCAGGGCAGCGTGCATCATGGCCGACGACTAGATTGTTCTTACGGGCGCCGGCGACATCGAACCCAACCCTGGGACCTGGAGACGGCGAAACAGACGCGCGGCGGCATCCCGGAAAAGCTCACGACGAACAGACCAGCGTATTCTCGATGAGAATCGAATGTTAGTGCACGATACTACGAACGACGTGATCGACATCGAGCCGGAGCACGGCCGAAGCGCGATCCTTTCCTCCGTTCGCTGCCAGCACGATACGAACGCATTCCGAAACCTTCGAGATTACTCGCCTCGTAGGGTCGACAAGGTCTCCTGGTCCGAGTCGCCGGAGTCGGTGCAGAGATCCGAGTTTCACGCTCGCTTTTCCACAAACCAGCTACTCTCTTCGGCATCTCACGACCCATCTCGGCTTACTCTGATACATCAGCATATCGTCTGTAAGTCTGGTCTCGGACCTTTACGTTCTCGAGGTGGGAACGCAAGCAGGACGAGCTTCCCATTCGCGATGTTGCGCTCTTCGTCTCGCCTCACCCTCGCTTCAGTTCTGAGCGCACTCTCGCTCGAGCGACAAGATGCAGAACACGACTCGAAATTCGAAGGTGGGGCGAGGCGATCTTTCAGAGCGGTGTCGTGGGCCGCTGCGCCATGTTCGCAAGCGAGCCGCGGTCCGGTCGGCGGGTTGAGTAGGCAACAAAGACGAGTTCCTCCCACGCGCATTTTCCGGTTCAGTATGGATCATGCAATGTCACCGTCACAAGCTTGCGTGAGAGCGCGAGTGCGAGTTGTCCGCGGGTTAAAGTTCGAGGCGACGCGGACTCGCCTGTTCCGACCTTCTCCACTTCGCCCGTCTCTCCTCCCGTCCCTCCCTCTTCTCCCCCCATCATGTTGTCGCTCGCGTCTTCGTCCCGTGTAGGTGCTCTCTCGCGCAGGGTGTTTCTCTCGCAGAGTGGCGCTGACTCACGATTCCGGTTGGTGTCGCCGTTTTCGACCGGCAATCGACAGACTCTCGCTCGCTCGACCCTCTCCCGACGAGCAGTCGGTGCCTACCGAGGTCTCGCCACTGCCCAGGACCCTTACGATGTCGTCGTCATTGGTGGAGGTCAGTTTACAAGCTGTCTTTGCTTGATCAACTTGTCGTCGCGAGCGAGTGGCCACCGCGTTCACGTGGCTGCACGCGTACTCTCGCTGAGCCCATGCTGACCCTCTTGCTTGACCAACCCCCTCCCTGTATCCTGCTGTGTGTCGAACGCGGACGCGTCTCGTTTCCCCTCGTTGCGAATTCCCCCCAACGTCCGGCTTCCCGCTCCTCCCGCACACACTCCTCACTACGATACCGCTGCTTCGTGCTTGTATTCGCGATCGACACTTTGCAGGACCCGGAGGTTACGTCGCCGCAATCAAGGCTGCCCAACTTGGTCTCAAGGTGAGAGCTATCCTCTCCCTGTACCCTTTTCCGGCAATGGCTGATCACAGTTCTTGTTTGTCTCTCTGTGTGTTCAAATAGACTGCGTGTGTTGAGAAGCGTGGATCGCTCGGAGGAACGTGCCTCAACGTTGGATGCATCCCGTCCAAGGCCATGTTGAACAACTCGCACATCTACCACCAAACCCTGCACGACACCAAGGCCCGTGGTATCGATGGTAGGTTACAACTAGACGGTTTTACCCGAGCGAGACAGGAAACTGACAAGAGAGAAATTTATAGTCGGAGATGTCAAACTCAACTTGCCCGTCATGCTCAAGGCCAAGGAAAAGTCGGTCAGCGCGTTGACGGGAGGTGTCGAGTACCTCTTGAAGAAGAACAAGGTCGACTACATCAAGGGAGAGGCTTCGTTTGCGTCGGCGAACCAGATCGACGTCGCGTTGCTCGAGGGTGGTCAGACCCAACTCGAGACCAAGAACACGATCATCGCGACCGGATCCGAAGTGACGCCGTTCCCCGGTATCGAGATTGACGAGAAGCAGATCGTGTCGTCGACCGGTGTCCTCGAGCTCGAGAAGGTGCCCGAGAAGCTCGTCGTGATCGGTGCCGGTATCATCGGACTCGAGATGGGTTCCGTGTGGTCGCGATTGGGTGCCAACGTCGAAGTCGTCGAATTCATGGGTGCGATCGGAGGTGCCGGCATGGACGCCGAAGTCGCGAAGAACTTCCAAAAGATCCTCGGCAAGCAAGGACTCAAGTTCTCGCTCAACACCAAGGTCATCTCGGCCGAGAAGAAGGACGGCAAGGTGCACATTGAGGTCGAGGGCGCCAAGAACGGCAAGAAGTCGACCGTGAGTTTCCACTTTCGAGCAGTGCCGATTCGGCTCGGAACTAAAGCTGGAGTGTGTTTCAGATCGAGGCGGATGTTGTCCTCGTCGCGATCGGTCGCCGACCGGTTACCAAGGGACTCAACCTCGAGAAGATCGGAGTCGAGGTTGACAACCGGGGTCGCATCGTAATCGACTCGGAGTTCAACACGTCGGCCAAGGGCGTCAAGTGCATCGGCGATGTCACGTTCGGACCCATGTTGGCGCACAAGGCCGAGGAGGAAGGTATCGCCGCGGTCGAGTACATCCACTCTGGATTCGGTCACGTTTCGTACGGTGCGATCCCGTCGGTCGTGTACACTCACCCTGGTCAGTCTCTCTTTGCGAGCTCACATCTCGACCAGCGAAACGATTCGTTCCTTACAACCGCTGTCGTGATGTACTGCAGAGGTCGCATGGGTCGGCAAGACCGAGGAGGACTGCAAAGCCGAGGGTATTGAGTACCGCGTCGGAAACTTCCCCATGGTTGCCAACTCTCGGTACGGATTTCGTCCCTTATCTTCGCGTGTCTCGGATCCGAGCTGTGCTGACTCGATGTAATCCCCACAGAGCAAAGACCAACAACGACACGGACGGTTTCGTCAAGGTGCTCACCGAGAAGCACACGGACAAGGTTCTCGGTTGCCACATTGTACGAATCTCTGACTCCTGCCATAACTGTCTGATCACTGACAAACTCGATGTGATAGATCTCTTCGGTTGCGGGTGAATTGATCGGAGAGGCTACGCTCGCGCTCGAGTACGGTGCCTCGTCCGAGGACGTTGCCCGAACTTGCCACGCTCACCCTACCGTCTCGGAGGCGGTCAAGGAGGCTGTGAGTCTTTTCTGAATGCCCTTTCAGCTCTTCTCGACATAATACATTGCTGACTTCTGTCCCTGGTTTCCTTGCCGACCAGTTCCTCGCCGCTTCCTCGGGCAAGGGTAAGCGCACTCTCTCTTTTGGACGGGTGTCTGATCAGAAGCTGACTTGTCTTCATTTCTTACAGCCATCAACGCCTAAGACCCTTCATCATTCCTCTCTGTCTTTTCTTTCCCTCTCTCTTCCAACCCCCTCTCGTCTCTCTTGGTTCCTTTTTCTAGACTCATTGTTCAAACCTGGGGAGTGGATTCACTATGAATGTGGACGAATGCAACAAACGAATATCCTGTGCAGCTTAATTGTCTCGAAGAGTGCTGCGGATTTGGAGAGAGCGTGTTATCAATATTAGCCTGACCCGTTCTCCCTTTTGTTCTTCCCTCTCGCTCATCCCATCCGACTTAGAACATCATGGTGAGTTGACACTTTGGATCTACTGGCAGTGCTGCCAGGTGTACTGATCGTGGCGCATGTAGACAACCCCTACTACGACCGAATACACCGTCATCGTCAGCAACCTCGCCGCGACCACCTCGCGCGAGACGCTCGAACACTTCTTTTCGTTCTGCGGCAAGATCTCGTCGATCGAACTCGAAGCCGGTCAAGCCAAAGTTCACTTCCTCAAGGTGAGAGCTACTCGAAAACCGATGACGCGCATCTTGGATACGAGGCGGTGCTCACTCCTCTCTCTCGTAATAGGAATCGGCAGCGAAAACTGCACAAATGTTGAATGGAGGTGTACTCGATCACGAGACCATCTCGGTCACTTCAAACGACACGGCTGCTCCTAAACTCGCCAACATCAAACCCAACTCGCCTTCGACCTCGGTCCCTACTGCTGAATCGACTAGTGACGCAGAGAAGCACCACGACGAGATTGATCAGGAGGGTACGCCTTGCTTGACTCTTGTCTACTCGACCACTCAAAGAGGAGCCTGACCCGGTGATTGGAAACAGACAAACCTCGTACGGCGATTGTCGCGGAATTGCTCGGTTCTGGCTACCACCTTTCGGACCAAGTTGTTCACAAGGCGATCGAAGCCGACACTCGTGAGTTTCGTCACTCACCTTTGATGAAGCGCAAAAGTTTTGACTCGCTCGTCTTTTTCGGTCCACCCGCAGAGTACGGCATCAGTGCTCGATTCTTGCCCTGGTTCAACACGCTCGCGTCGAAAGTGACGCAAACGGCTCAACCTCACGTCGAGCGCGCGACCCAAAAAGTCAAAGAAGTCGACGAGAAGCAAGGCTTGTCCCTGAAAGCGAAAGCTTCGTACATCATCGGATCCAAGTACTACACGGCCGCGCTCAACAGTCCCGTCGGATCGAAAGTGCAACAGTTCTACACGACCGCAGCGAAGCAAGTTCACGAGGTGCACGAGGAAGCGCTCAGGATCGCCGAATCGAAAAAGGGCGAGAAATTGAGTGGAACTGCTCAGAGTCACGACAGTCCAATCTCGTCGAGTGGAACGGTCACTGGATCGAGCTCGGATCTCAAGGGGAAAGAGGTCGAGAGGCCCTTGGAAACAACCTCGGCTTAGAAGATAATACCCCCCCTCCCATGTTTTATAGTCTCGCTCCGTTTCTCTTCTTGTGGAAATAAAAGACTCGATCAGTACAATTCGGACTGCTCCTGGGTACGGGAGAAGGGATTCGAAGGAGGCAAAGACATGCAAGACGGCTTGTTCAGTTGCTTTCTGCTGTGATGCCTCCCTCGCAACCCGTTCCTTATGCTCCTCACGCTGATATCTCCTTCTCTCTCGCCTAGCAAGTAGTTGCCTTGACCAAAATTTGCATCGTACAGGGTTTCGACAACATTGCGCTAAGAAAGGTTTGAACCAACCGCTTCTCGTGGGCTGACGCTTCGAGACTTCTGCGCGAATCCGCTCGAAAGGTCTAGTAAGACGCTGTGTTCGACTCGGCTCGGGCGAGCCATTCGACATACGCGCGATCGAACCAGTTCTAGATTCATTTCGCATTTGCGAGGAAGAAAATGCGGCTTATGCATGACAGGACATCCTCTGATTTATGAGCCCAGTCACTTCCCAGGCGACAGGTCTCTCCACAACCCTTCGAACCAACATCCAGAGAGCTAGCCTCCCGAGGCCAACTTTGAAATTCGCTTCTTTCGATTCAAGCTCAATTGAGCGCTTGACCCGTCTTCCTTTTTTTCACGTTTCCAGAGAGTATCGTTCAAAGCAAGCTCGTCTCTTGCTCACTTTGAGCGAGATTGCGACTGCCGCATACCACCCATCTCAGATCAAGAGTCAAGAGTGAAAACGACTGACTTTTGCAAACCGCGAAAACCCAACAGCTTTGACAATAATGAAAGAGTGCAAACTTTCCGGTCACAAGGGTACGGCTTGGTCTGATGATTACAACATGGTCGTCACGAAAAGGTAAAGAAGACAGATCGAAAGGGGGGAAAGACCTAGAATGAAAGACAGGAACAAAAGCGTCAGTACAGTGAGCTCGAGAAAATGTGTGATGAGTGATGATCCCGCTCAGTTTAGATCAAGTTTTGACCCTCCCCTTGTTTAAAACAAGGTCAAGAATCAAATCCCTCATTGACAAAACCTCCTCTTGATAGAAGAGCCACACTCGTCCCTAGCCATTTCTCCCGTTCCCGTCTCATCCGCAGATATCCCCTCTCTCCCTCTGTGTAGGCAGCGGGAGAAACCTCAAGCGTTTCGCCCCCGTACTCATTCGAGACTGGAGAGCGGTTTCGAGGTGACGAGACCAGAACCCTTTCTCAGAAGAAAGACGAGGTTGAAACGTATGCAACGCCTCCCGCGCGCTAAGCAGAGAAAAAGGCATCGACGTTTCGAAGGATCCATGAGAAATTTGAAGCGGGAAGGTGGTCTCTTTCTCCAGAGGTGATTTTTTGACAACCCGGTTGTAAAGCGGTGAAGGTCTAGAGGTGTCGTTTTCGTCTTCATCGCGAGACGAGACTGGGAGAGACAGATCTTACGAGATCAGGGATAGGGTACAATGTGACATCTGGTCAGAGGGAATGCAGAATTAGCTCGATCAAGCTCTCTTGCCCGCACAAGAATCGAGCTAGGGAGACCCACCCTAGCAGTCCGCGTCCGCCCCATCCACTCTGGGGTACGAGCCTCAACACGTGCCGTTTCTGATCTCGAGTTCTCTCGATCACGACCGGCAGAGGTTTCCCTTCGGACGCCGTGACGAGTTGACCGACCCGAGTCAAGTTCTCGTGGTTTGTACAATCGATCGAAGAGATCGAGATGATCATATCATCAGCTTCGAGTCCCTGCAAGATTCACATCCGAGGTTAGCTGGGCTCGAGGAGAGACAAGAGAGGTGAGAGGGAATAGAATTACGGCGGTTTGAGCGGGACTGTCGGCAGCGACCGAATTGACCTTGGCAAACGGAAGCAGTGGTTCTCTCGTGCTTGGCTCGGTCCGAGCAGCAGCTTCCGTCGAGGAGAGTGCGTGTTGGACGAGACGACCGAGGTCGAGTTCGACTTGTTTCAGGTCGTTCGAGAGTCGGATGATCTGCACGCGCGCCGTCCGGACCGCTGCGACGTCAATGTCGGATCGGGGAAAGCCTTGCGGGTCGACGAGCGGGGTCGACATGGTTGAATTCGAGTTGGACGCCAAGGTCGAGTAATGCACCGCAAGCACCTCGTTCAGCGCCGATCGACGCTCCAGGACGCGCTCGAGCTCTGGATTCGATCCATTGCGACTCGGCACGGAAGGGGTCGAGGTTGAAGGGAGATGCAAGTCTCGGATCATCGCCGTCGGCTATCGGCGAAAGTGGTTGCGTCGTAAATTCCAGACGTAAATTGGTTCAACTTTCGGCGATCGTCGACCCCCTCTCCTTCGTCTACCTCTTTTTTGCATCGCATCCCTTTGTACGACATGGCATCTCAGCAGGACCTTGCACTCCAGGTCGAACAGCTGCAGTTTGCATACCAGCAACTCAACTCGCAACCTCCGAAACTCGTGCTTCCCAACGTCGATCTCAACTTGCCTCGAGGCAGTCGCTGCATCCTCGTCGGCGCAAACGGTGCAGGTCAGTGGACGACGTATCTCGTACTCGAGAATGACTACAGTGAAATCGCATGACGCTAATGAGCTCGACTGCGGGCGGTGCTGGTACATGCCTGTCAGGCAAATCCACCTTGTTGCAGATCCTCGCCGGCAAGAAGCTCACTCGCAGTGGCGCCAAAGTACTCGGACAAGACGTCTTCTTCAACACGCCCAAGGGAGTCACGTACCTGGGTAAAGCATTCTCTCACTCCCCTTGCGTCCTTTTCTGCTCACGTTCGGTTGCATCTATAGGCACGGAGTGGGCGGCAAACCCCGTCGTGAGATCCGACCTCAAGGTTTCCCACTTTTTGCAAGTTTCAAGGGTCTTCTAATGAACAGATTGCCATACTGACATGTTTTCGATCTGCAGAGACTCTGTCGGTGGCTATCGACACAAAGAACGTAGGAACAAGCTCCTCGATATCATGTATGGTTTGCTCGCGCTGTCTCTTCTTTGAGAAATCACGACTCGAACCTCGCTCTTGTACCGCAGGGACGTCGATCTCGATTGGAGGATGCACCAAGTCTCGGATGGAGAACGTCGACGAGTCCAGATTGTTTCAGGTTTGATGGAACCGTGGGACATGTTGCTTCTCGATGAGGTGAATTATCTTTCATCTCGGAATGAACCCAATTCGAAACCAACAGTTGCATGTTTCCAGGTCACGGTCGACTTGGACGTACTGGTTCGAAGCAAATTGCTGCAGTTCCTAGTCGAGGAGACTCAACAACGAGGATCGACCATCTTGTACGCGACCCACATCTTTGACGGACTCGACAGTTTCCCGACTCACTTGTGTCACCTGCAACTCGGATCGACGATCCCTCCCTCGCCGTTGCCGTGGCCTCTCCCGAACAACTCTGATTTGCCCGAGGAGGGACAAGTTCCGGATCACGTCCGGGACCGCATGCAGCGGGAAGACCGCAGTGGCAGTAGGATGCTTGAGTTGTGCCTGTACTGGCTAGAGTCGGACAAGAAAGCTCGGATCGAACGCGAGGTGCAAGAGACCGGAGGTCAACGACGAGGCGCACAATCGGGATCGGGTCAAGAACGCGACTCGGAACGGTTCTACAAACAGTGCGTCTAGTTTTTCCTCTCCCTTCGTCAAGCTATTTCTGATGGGGTTTTATGCTTTTCCCAGGTATGACTATTCTCACTGAGAATCCTAGACGTATCTTCCCCGAGTAGAAAATAGTTTGTTGTGGTGATCAACTCACCTACTGTATCAAATAGAAAACCCTGCATTTTTCAACAGCGCCGATCTGAGGGAATCGCTCTCTCGGGTTGAGAATTGTAACGGTACAAGTTTGCAAGGTGCGAGGTGGGAATACGCTCGCGGGTAGTAGCAACAAAGACGAGGTTTCTCTAGAGTGATAAAAAACACGAGCGGCCATCTATGCGAATCCTTCGACAAGAGTGTCGCGCATGCCGGCAATCCGGGACGTATCTTGACCTCCAAGTTTGAACGCGGCTTCAATGACACTGATCTCGGTCGCAGTCGTGTCGAGTCCAGTGAAAGATGCCCAGTCTGTCGACAAGGATAGTCAGGAACTGTCGTTTGAGAGCAAGAGGCAAGAGACTTAGAGACTGACCGTTGACAATCATACCCGCACCAATCACGTCCGAACCACGGTTGACGGTTCCGGCCTGAGAAGCAACAATGTTGAGGATATCGGAAAAAGAGAGAGAGGCGAGGGGACAACTCACGACGAGAGGCACTTGGAGCAGACTACTCAACTCGTCCTGATCTTGAACCGAAGTTTTCGGGTGCACAAGCGCGCCCTGGTTCGAGAGGCGGCAGTAACTGCCGACGAGGACGTTGTCGGCGATCGTTTGACGGAACACCTCGACCTTGAGGACGTCGGCGATGATCTCTTCGGTCTCGCGGTCAATGTCGGGGTGCACGAGCGCGACGTAGTCGTTGCACGCGATGATGTTGCCGAGGGCAGACAGTCGCTCCTCGATGCGCTGGATCGCGACCGAGTCGGGCAGCGAGTTGCGCAAGTGTTGCAGTTCCTGGTCGGTCGTGGTCGAGGGCACGAGGAGGCCGTGGCGGTTGCCGACGACCAGTCGACCGATGATGCGGGTGCCGCCGATCGAGGTCTGGACGACGGGGATCACGTCTCCGAGTTCGGCCTCGAACGTCGAGTAAAAGTTGGTCGATCCGGACGAGACGGACGACAGGCAGTAGCTGTTGGTGAGCGAAGCAAACACTCCGATCTGTGGCAAGAGTGGGCCGTCAGCATCTTGCGAGTACCGTCGCGACGCCAACATGATCTAATACTCACCTCGGAAGAGTTCTCGAATCGACAACCTGCAGGATCACACGAGGAATGAGGTCAGCGAGAGTTCGAGAGACGAGTGCGTAACCAGGCCCGGCACGCAGCGAGGACGAGCCGCAGCGACCTGGAGGATGCGCGCAAGCAGCGAGAGAGCAGAACTCGAGCTTACGGACAGCCATGGCAGAGCAAGCGAGAGCGTGGAGAGGGGTGGAGGGAAGGGAGAGAAACCGAAAGATTTCAACGCGGCGATCAAGAATCAGTCAGATCCACTCTCCTTCCATCTCCTGACTCGGAAAGACCGTCACGGTCAGTCCCGTTCCCATCTGACCGCAGCCTCGTCGAGTCGGGGCCGCGTCCGCGAGCCGGGCCTCGGCATGCTGGGCTCGTTTGATGCTCGTGATCGACTCGACTCGACGCTCGACTCGACCGCACTAGCGACTGACCTCGTCCTCTATGCGATCACAGTCACCGATATGGACGCCTCTGGAATGAACCCTGCCACCGCCGCCGCTTTCGAGGGCATGATGCAACAGAAGCAGGTACTTGCCTCTCTCCCTCTCTCGGGTCTCCTCTGCCAGTCTACTCACACGTTGCCCACTCTCCAGATGAAGGACTTTATGGCGCTGTACCAGAACCTCGTCGAGCGATGCTTCAACAACTGCTGCAACGACTTTACCTCGAAAGCCCTCTCGTCGAAAGAGGTACAGTCTCGACTACTATCCAGAGTAGACGGATTCATTGATGCAGATCGTTACACAGGAGTACTGCGTCAACACGTGTGCCGACAAGTTCTTGAAGCACTCTGAGCGGTGAGCAATCTTCGACATGTTGGCTGCCTCGAACACACACTAATTCCGACTCGCTGCTTGCTTCCATACAGTGTCGGTCTCCGGTACGAGCATGCACTTCAATCCTCCAGGTAGATCTCCGTGCTGACAATGTATTCTCTTGCGACAGATTCTCGGAAGCCAACGCCGAAATGTATGCAATTCTCATTCTCCTCTTTCTAGCCGATGGTTCAAAGCTGACAAGTGAATCTCAAACAGGATGGCGAAAGCTCAGCAGCGATCATAGATAGATTCCCTTTCCTTCCTCTGTCATTTGTGCAAACCTCCTGTTTTGAGGCGGTATCACCACTCTGCTTCTCCACTGTACAAACAATACCTTTGAGGCATCAAGCCTTTGCAATCACCGCATCCTTCTACTGTCTTTTCTCTGCAAAAGTGCGGCCGAAAACTCAACCTTCTGACAACTTGGTCTCGTTCGAGTCAGTCGATTCTGGCGCTCTTTGCGTCTTTTTGCACGCAACGCGAATCACTGGTCAGACAGCGAATGCTGACGCCTACATTGACACGTTATGTTGGATCGGAATGCGAGGGACCTGCACGCTTTCGTGCGAGGCTCTTCGCGTTCTTTCTCCTCCTCCTGTCCTGAGCCCCAACCAGAACCAAAAGCCTAACCCTCACCTTGACACTGACACTAACCCTAACCCCCCACTGCTTGTCCCCGCCGCTGTACAGCGTGCCGTGTACCGTTGTGGACAAACTTGCTTTCGGCTCACGCTTTTTACTCTGTCACTCTCTCGACCTCGTTTTTCTCCAAGCTTTGACCGAGACCCCGAGGTAGCTGTTGCGGTCGCTCACTCGCTCACTTGCCTACTCGTTCACTCGGCTCTGGGCTTCGTTCAGCCTTTTCACGACGCCTTTTTTAGCACGACCTTGTCGCGGGACTTGGGCTCGAGTCGCAACCGCTTCGCTCAGAGTCAGGCTAGCTTCCACCTTTCCCTGTCAGCTTTGACTGGTCGCGACAGGGGTCGTGACGCGACAGGTAGAGGACACAAAAGCAAAAAAAAAGCTCGGTTCGAGTCGCGAGGTCCAGGCGTTTCTAACCAAGCGAGTCTTGGTCTTTCAGGGTCCTCCTACACGCGAGCTCGAGCCAAAAGAGCGGCTGACCAGTTCAAGCAGTGTGGCGGAGAAAACGGGAAGTGAGCGAGCGAACAAGCGAACGAGCGAAACCTCAGCGACACGTCACCCAGTTTTGCGCGTGGGGACTCGCGTTCTCTCGCCCCCCCCCCACCCGCTCTCTTCCCTCTCACTTCCTCGACCTTGTTCTCGCAGCTTTACCCTCGACACGCGGCACCAGTTGTCTTAGTCTGCTCGCCTCTGACCTCCCTCTACTCACGCCGCCGTTTCCGTTGTTCGAACCACGTCGCCGGTCTCGACCACGACTGCGTCGCAGCGCTCGCTCTCGGCGGGGCACACTCTCGCGCACATTTCAGCAAGCTTGGCGCGGCGTTGCGGTGTCGTTTCGGCTACGGCTCGACTCGCGTTTCGGGTTAGGGTTAGGGTTAGGGTTAGGGTTAGGGTTAGGGTTAGGGTTAGGGTTAGGGTTAGGGTTAGGGTTAGGGTTAGGGCTTTATAGTAGAAATATGTGGAGCAGGAAACATTAAAATAAGTGTAGTGGTGGGTGGGGG